>NC_060138.1:845198207-845324122 GCF_021461385.2 Schistocerca piceifrons
ATTGTGAGTACGTCATGCTCTGAGGTGACACTGTCCGTGCTCCCCTCCAACCTCCATATACCGGTCCGTACCGAGTTCTCCAGCGCTCAGACAACACCTATGACATCCAGATGAAAGATTCAGTTGTTACAGTCTCTCCCAACAGACTTAAGCCTGCTCATGTCGAGCCTTCTTCTACCCCCCTTCAGGCCACGACCACGCCATTCACTGTTGTGGCTCATGACACTCCGAGCACTCCCTCCACTTCGGACTTACACACTACATCGAGTGACTTCCAGCTCCAATCATCAAGCTCTCCTCCGACCTCGCTCTCGACTCCGGTCTCATGCACTCCGTCGAGTGACCAGAGTGACCACATGCTCACCATGTTGAGCTTACCTACGATCACGCCCTCGCCGCCGGGCCCTTCGCTGGTCCCTTCAACCACTCCACCGTCGCCGGCCTTGCCCTGTCAAGGTTTCTCATGCCCCCCTATCATGACTGTTCCCTCACTTGAGGTGTTCGTGCCTGTTCCCCCAGACATAATCCACAACATCTCTATAATACTATGTGATGATACACTGTTTGTCGTGTGTTTCCCTTCATCCGGTGCTCATGACACAACTTTCGCCATTCCCTGCCACCTGGTGAAATGAGTTCCCCTCTCACCTGACATCGACCTGAACATGCTTCGTGTGTTGGCCACACCCTCCAGAGACATCCTCATCGTCGCTCTGTTCCACCCGCAAACCGCCGGCCCACCTATCGCCGCACAACCAGCACACCCAGTACGATGCCTGTCGCGCTTCAACCACTTCCAGGTTTGGTGGCTGAAACTTCCTTCACTACATCTAGCATCACAGCACCCAGACAACGCTGTAGAGCTGACCGTGGTCCAGCTCCCGCGGACCACCCCTGCTGGTGCCATAGACATCCTCCCCCTGGCCTCTCAAGAGTACTCCATACTATGTGGCACCGATGGGTTGACACCAGAATCGATCTGAGCATCGTCTTTGAACTAAGCTAAACATTATCCTTGTGCAGTGCCGCCAGGTTAGTTCTGTGCAAGCCTTGCTTGTGTAAAGATGTGAATAAATGAACTACTGTAAAATAGGAGTATTGTTTGAGGTAACCAACCCGAACTTCCTCCTCACACTATTTCCATTGTCATGAATCATGCACATAAACAGTACCAAATGTTGCCTAGCTCAAATAGATTTTCACTATAGCAAAACCACACCTACCTGTATACAATTAGCATTACATTTCTTATTCATGTCTGTTAGTTCCTTTGTATCCTTGGTATCGAGGCGTGCACTCTCATTGCAAGGACAGGCTCCCTAACCATTAATACCCTAACTCATTTCTCATTGCCTTTCATCATTTCGTCATTACTTTGTCGATGAATCATTGTCTCTTCACTATTACCTCATTATCTAAGAAATTAACACATACTCTTGCACAAATGCAAGAAATCAATCTACTGAAATATGCTCCACTGTAGAAAATCCTGATATCATATGCAAACTTTACTCTCATTACATAGCAGACAAAATATCAATTGCAAAAATCATTACTTCACTTTAACCCACCATCTTAATTTAAATTGATGCCTTGATGGCAATACATATAAAAGCCATTGAATAATGATGGAGGAAATAAAATGCAATATATAATGGAAACTGATTAATAATTGCAGCTTAAATAATTTAAAAAAAAGAAATTTTGGAAGAATAATTGAAAAAAGGAGGAAGGTATGCATATCCTGAGTTAACTTTAACTGGCATTAATATCAACAGACCCTCAATATTTAATTCATATATTCAGCATTTAAATTTACATACTTCTTTTTCTTGTTACTGCCATTGTGTATAGAGCTTGATATTACAATACTGGTTCCAGAACACCATCTTCTGCTCACGCAAATTATTCTTGTCTGCTCCCATCCTCTTGATACAGGATTCTCAGCGTGTTGCAGAATGATGAACAGACCGGTACAGTTGTCGTGAATGTATGAATAAACTTTGCTATCTTGTTAACTTTCTATAATACTTTTTAATGTACAATTGGAATACATATTTTTTAAAAATATTAACTCGGGTGGAGCTCGTCATACATCCACCCACTACCACTTATAGACAAAACAGCTGAATATAAAGAAATTAAAAAAGTGAGGAGTATATCTCTACTTGTTTTGTTTCTATGCCAATATTATCTATGGTACAAAAAAGAAAATAGGATACATTACAATAACTTCAGTAGATATTTCATAGTTAAGGATCCTTTCCATATATATAAACCCTTAGCTTATCCTTGTTTGTGTGTATTGTGTAGATAGTCATAGTTGTAGTATAGACTCTCCCTTAATTTTCTATGTCCCAGTTTATGCAATAGTCTTTAAATATGATAGTGCAGGCTGTAGCTAGTAGGGTTTGTTTGTCTTGGGTGCTCCAACACTTTCAGCTGTGTCTGGCACACATGCACCTGCATTTTGTTGACTAGCTATCTCCCCAATGCACATGCATTGCATCGCTCTGTTACAACTAACGTTGTGGTGAGTTGTGTATTGCCATGCGTGCTACCGTGTGTTTCACAAGTTCATTTAATCATTTACAACTGGGCTACGTGCAAGGTGAAGCATTGTGTTTACAGTATTATCATCTCTAGACACATAAAAGTAAAGTTCTTTCTTGTTACATCCAATCACCTTATAATTTACACATTTCCCATATAAGAGAAACACACAAACAAAAATGTTCCTTATCAACTAACAACATAAATTCTGGAATGTGATTTTCCAGCTTTCTAAATCTGATATTATTATGCATATGTACAACTTAGGAGATATACCTACCTGGATCGTATCTGATAAAGCAAGTGTTGATCAAGCTCATGCCCCCACTCCCCTCCAAAGTCACAGAACAGGGGCCCACTGTGACCAGTTCAAGTCTTCCGGCATCATGGTGGCTTCCATTATGTTGACCATTGGTGTTTGGTTATACCACTTTGTGTTCTGAGAGGCTCTTGACTGAAATTCTCTTTGCCTCTGCATGTTATTCAGGAATGTATGTTACTGTGCTGGCTGAATTCCGCTGTCTGTGGGTTATTCGGTTGTCTGTTATTGTTTTGCGTTTGCCAAACGATCAGCTGGTTATTGCCAGTAGCTTGTGTCTGCACATATTGTACAGGCTGGCCATACGCTACTCACCTATTGTAATTGTTTTTGCTAAATTTTTGCCCATTTCTTTTATATCCACCTTTGTATTTATGGCTTTCTCCATTGCCATTGTGATTATTGTTACAATTACCATAGATCTGTATGGGGTAAGGTTGCCATCCGTGTTATACTACGAATCTGTTGTTTACCCTTTGGTCCATAATTATATGTGTCTCTATCGGCGTATTAACAGGCTTCAGTTGTACTGGTCTCTCTTCATTTATTAAATATACTGAGTCCAGTACAGATCGAAATTATTTGGTGTCATGTTCTAAGATGGTAATGAGTTTTTCCCTAATGTGGCCAGGAAGACAGCTTTTTAAAATCTTCAGCACGTCTATTTGAGATACCGGGTTCGTCCAGTATCTGTTTTTATTCAAATATTTTTCAAAATAGCGCCTTAAGCTTCCATACCTGCTATTGAACGAAGCTGGGTGAATACTTCACATCTGAGCCTCTCCAGTACAGCCTCAGACTAATACTTATCTCTCACACTGTTCATAATAGTGGCGATGTTCTGCCATGTCTGTAGCCCATAGCAGAATGTCACCCTGTGTGTATTCAACAACAAATCAAATATTCTGGGCTTCAGTCCAGGTAGGAGGTAAAACATTTTGGAATGCTCTGATAAAGACCACAGGGTGTGTTCTTTTCCCTTCAGAAGTAAATATCAGGAATTGCCGATGCATCTGCAAGTAATGTTGACAAACACGCCTCACTGTCAGTGACAGGTATGTTTATGTTCGCTTGTGGGGTAGTGCATGGCAACTGCACTTGCTTGACAGGTGCAATTGCTGGCAAGTGTTGTTGCATTGTGCAACCTTCACTATTTTCTGGCAATGGGCTAACCCTATATGGTGGGTAACCAGTGAAGGTATCTAACTTCTCTCAAAACATATGTTTCTTTTCTGTCATATGTTGTTTTGGAATGTCAGTAGTTTTATCAACACTGTTTCATAACCTTTCCTCTGCTTCCTTTAAACCTGAGTGTATTTTAGCTGGAAGTTGACTTTCTTTCGCTTTTAGAGCTTCTTCTACAATATCTATATAAATTTTGTGTTCTGACACTACCTTTTCAGTAAGGGTGTTGTCCTTATCCTGCATCCCGGCTTCAGCCTTTTCAGTTATTCCCTTTACATCTGCACATAATTTATCTCTCTGTTTTTTTGGCAACTTCTGGTGCTAAACTTAACTGATCTACTCTTAGACTCAACTTGTGTATTTCTGTAGGTAGGTTTCTGCATACATCTTGCAGCTCACTGACTGCATTCATCATATTTTTTACCGATGCATCCACTCGGGATTGAGTCTCCTGAATTTGAGAATATGCTTCACTAAGGTTTTGTAACTCTCTTGCAAGTTGTTCCCGTTTATAGTCAATGGATGTTACCTTTTCCATTAACGTATTTATATTGCAGGACATATCAGTAATTATCTCTTTTTTAGTTGTTTACCTAGCTCTGTGAACCTAACCAGATAATTCGTCAGATAATTCAGTGCATATAGTTTTGCTCACCTCACTGAATTTTTGACTAATACTATTCTTGAAATCATTAATTGCCTGATTTTGCTACGCAAACTGTTATGTTATTAGTTGCATGAGCTGTGCCACAGTGTGTGTCTCACTAGTATTTGCATTTTGTTTGTGAACTGTTTCCTGTGCTTGCGTTCGAAACATCTTAAGCAAATACTCAAAGGAATTTTCGCTGTCGCATGCTCCAGTTTCACTATTTGGAAAAATGTTTCCTGGTGAGAACTGAGAAACTGTCTCACCGAGCATCATAAAAGTGACATCATGATTAATTATATCACCAGTGTCATGAATTTTTAATAGTGGGATGCCAACCTGGTTGTTTTGGCAGCCATCAGCCAGTTCACAAGTCGGAGCATTACTTTCAATTGTTGCAAACATCAGATTTCCAACATCTTGGCATATTGCATTTTGTAATGATTTTTCAACAATGGCCATTTCCTTCGACTCCGCTGTGAACAGTGTTTAACAAAATTATGAAAAAAAAAAGATTTTCAAAAATGAAATTTTGTTTGTATCGGTACTTTTCAATTAAAGCAGTTTCATATGCATATTCGTTAATGAACCTGATTATTCTCTGATACAGTCTTACAGAATTTGAGTGAATTATTTTGCACTTTGATGTTAACTTTACACAAATTTTCGTGTTTCCTATGGAAATGCTCTTCCCATATAGGGATGTTAATTGGAAGGAAAAGAGATTATCTACTATGAGAGAGATGGTGCCAAGCATGGCCATATAAGCATACAGCGTAGCAGCTTCCTACCTTAACCTCTGAAATCCGCATTCCTGGCATGTCTCGTTTGTAGGCAGAATTTAATTTTAATTTGCTCCTTCAAGTTGTTAATAGTCACAATCTCAAGGACATGTAACAAATGCAACAAAGGCCTCATTGGTGCCTTGTAAGGAATAAATGGATCATTTATCTCAATAAATTTCTATCTCAACAACTGAAAGGTCTGTTTGTATTCCACTCGGCGCCGTCCTTTGAATAGTCACCATTGAATAGTGTCAGGGGGAGGAGGGAATAAAATGTAATATATAATGGAAACTGATTAATAATTGCTGCTTAACTAATTAAAAAAAGAAATTTTGGAAGAATAATTGAAAAAAGATTTGAAACAATACCAGAGAAGGAAAGCTGCTACTCACCATATAGCGGAGATGCTGAGTCGCGATAGACACAACAAAGATTCGCACAATTATAGCTTTCAGTCATTAAGGCCTTTGCCAGCAGTAGACACATATACACACCCACCACACACACACACACACACACACACACACACACACACACACACACACACACACTCATGCAAACACAATTTGCTCACACGTCTGCAGTCTCAGAGAGCTGAAACCACACTGCCTAAAAATTTGGAAGGTACACATATCCTGAGTGAACTTTAACTGGCATTAATATCAACAGACCCTCAATATTCAATACATATATTCAGCACTTATATTTATGTAATTCTTGTTACTGCAATTGTGCATAGAGCATGGTATGACAATACTGGTTCCGGATTACCCCTCTTCTGCTCACACAAATTATTCTTGACTGCTTCAATCCTCTTGATGTAGGATTCTTGGCACATCACGAAATGATGAATAGATGGGTATTGTCATCCTGAATGTACAAATAAACTTTGCTATCTCGTTAAATTTCTATAATACTTTTTAATGTACAATTGGAATAAACATTTTTTAACAATATTAAATCAGCAGAGTCCATCATATGTCCATCTGCTACCACTTATAGAGACAAACAGCTGAATACAAAGAAATTAAAAAATTGACCAGTATATCTCTACTAGTTTTGTTTCTATGCCAATGTTATCTATAGTATCTATAGTAAAAAATTATTATTACATACCGGGCGGTCCATTGATTATGACTGGGCCAAATATCTCACGAAATAAGTGTCAAACGAAAAAACTACAAAGAACAAAACTTGTCTGGCTTGAAGGGGGAAACCAGATGGTGCTATGGTTGGCCCACTAGATGGTGCTGCCATAGGTCAAATGGATATCAACTGTGTTTTTTTAAATATGAACCCCCATTTTTTATTACATATTCATGTAGTACATAAGGAAATATGATTGTATTAGTTGGACCACTTTTTTCGCTTTGTGATAGATGGCACTGTAATAGTCACAAACATATGGCTCACAATTTTATACGAACAGTTGGTAAAAGGTAGGTTTTTAAAATAAAAATACAGAACATAGGTATGTTTGAACATTTTTTTTTTTCGGTTGTTCCAATGTGATACATGTACCTTTGTGAACTTATCATGTCTGAGAATGCATGCTGTTACAACATGATTACCTGTAAATACCACATTAATGCAATTAATGCTCAGAATGATGTCTGTCAACCTCAATGCATTTGGCAATATGTGTAACGACATTCCTCTCAACCGCGAGTAGTTTGCCTTCCGTAATGTTCACCCATGCATTGACAATGCACTGACGCATGTTGTCAGGCATTATTGGTGGATCACAATAGCAAATATTCTTCAACTTTCCCCATGGAAAGAAATCCGGGGACGCCATATCCGGTGAATGTGCGGGCCATGGTATGGTGCTTCGATGACCAATCCACCTGTTATGAAATATGCTATTCAATACCGCTTAAACTGCACACAAGCTATGTGCCGGACATCCATCATGTTGGAAGTATGTCACCATTCTGTCATACAGTGAAACGTCTTGTAGTAACATCAGTAGAACATTACGTAGGAAATTAGCATACATTGCACCATTTAGATTGCTATCGATAAAATGGGGGCCAATTATCCTTCCTCCCATAGTGCTGCACCATACATTAACCCACCAAGGTCGCTGATGTTCCACTTGTCGCAGCCATCGTGGATTTTCCATTGCCAAATAGTGCATATTATGCCGGTTTACGTTACCACTGTTGGTGAATGACACTTCATCGCTATATAGAACGCGTGCAAAAAATCTGTCATCATCCCGTAATTTCTCTTGTGCCCAGTGGCAGAACTGTACACAATGTTCAAAGATGTCACCATGCAATTCCTGGTGCATAGAAATATAGTATGGGTGCAATCGATTTTGGTGTAGCATTCTCAACACCGACATTTTTGAAATTCCCGATTCTCACGCAATTTGTCTGCTACTGATGTGCAGATTAGTCACGACAGCAGCTAAAACACCTACTTGGGCATCATCATTTGTTGCAGGTCATGGTAGACGTTTCACATGTGGCTGAACACTTCCTGTTTCCTTAAATAATGTAACTATCCAGCGAACAGTCTGGACACTTGGATGATGTCATCCAGGATACCGAGCAGAATACATAGCACATGCCTGTTGGGCATTTTGATCACAATAGCCATACATTGACATGTGGCTGAACACTTCCTGTTTCCTTAAATAACGTAACTATCCAGCGAACAGTCCGGACACTTGGATGATGTCATCCAGGATACCGAGCAGAATACATAGCACATGCCTGTTGGGCATTTTGATCACAATAGCCATACATTGACCTTTTCCACAATTGGTAAATGGTCCATTTGAACATGGGTAATGTATCACGAAGCAAATACCATCCGCACTGGCGGAATGTTACGTGATACATTATACTTTTATTTGTGACTATTACAGCGCCATCTGTCACAAAGCAAAAAAAGTGGTCCAATGAAAACATTCATATTTCTTTATGTACTACACGAATATGTAATAAGAAATGGGAGTTCCTATTTAAAAAAATGTAGTTGATATCCGTTTGACCTATGGCAGCACCATCTAGCAGGCCAACCATAGCGCCATCTGGTTTCCCCCTTCAAGCTAGATGAGTTTTGTTCTTTGTAGCTTTTTCGTTTGATGCTTATTTCGTGAGATATTTGGCCCAATCACTATCAATGGACCACCCTGTAATAAGCTTCCTCATTCCACATACACTGCTATAGGCAACTGTACTTACTTTTACCTACTGATGCCTGAGTGGCTACAGCAGGGCATTTTCACACAGATGGAAAAATCTCCCTAACTAATTGCACTGAGCATGAACTTTTATACAAATAGTACTATACGATGCATTCAAGGTGTTTTCTCTTTCTTTACCTATGCTGGTGCACAAATTCCTGGTGACTCCACACATTAGCTGATTACTTTAGATATTGAATATGATTTTCAGATACTTGCAAATTTTTCACGTATTCTCACACACCTTTCATTTTCCCTTCATCTTATCATTTGGTTGACAGAAATTTATTTGTACTGAAACAAAATTATTCTCATTGTGATCTCCAAAACTAAAACAAACACTCCACCAGTGCAATTGTACCAAATATGATACATGTGTTTTATATTGTCCTTGCTTCCTTGCTCTTATAGTTCCATTAATTATAATCATTAATCCAATCTAAATTACTAGCACAGATGAAACTTTACTCAAAGATATTACTACACTAAAGATCACACGAAAGTCAAAGAATAATGCTGATCATCATACACACTGCTGACCGGATAATAGAAGGGATTGTCTTAAGAATCCAAAGAATGAGAGCACTCAGTTCAGGAATCATTATCATCACATAATGAATCCAATACAGAGCACTAAACCCCCTACTTGCTTGTAGGCCCACAGTGAATCTACATCTACAACTACACTCTGCAAACCACTGATATGCATAGCACAGAGTACATTCCAATGTACCAGTTATTAGGGTTTATTTCTGTTCCATTCATGTATGGAATGTGGGAAAAATTACTATTTTAATGCCTCTGTGGATGCTGTAATTATTCCAATCTTATTCTCATGATCTCCATGTGAGGGATACGTAGGGGGTTGTACTATATACCTAGAGTCATCATTTAAAGCTGATTCTTGAAACTTTGTTATTAGAATCACTCTCGATAGTTTATGACTACCTTGAAGAGTTGGCCCAGTTCAGTTTCTTCAGTATCTTTGTGACACTCTCCCACAGATCAAACAAGTCTGTGACCATTTGTGCTACCCTTCTCTGTATGCGTTCAATACCTCCTCTTAGTCCTGTTTGGTATGAGTTCCACACACTTTAGCAGTACTCTAGAACCAGCTGCATGAGTGACTTGTAAGCAATCTCCTTTACAATCTGACTCCACTTCCCAAGTATTCTACCAATAAACTGAAGTCTAGTACCTGTTTTGCCTGCAACTGAGCCTATGTGATCATTGCATTTAATCTCTCTACAAAGTGTTATACCCAGGTATTTGTGTGAATTGGCCAATTACAACAGTGACTCATTGATATTATAGTCATAAGATACTACTTTTTTTTCATTTTGTGCACAATTTTACATTTTTGTACATTTAAAGCAAGCTTTGAGCCCCTGCTCTTCCATGAAACGTTGCACTACTGATTTCAGATGAACATCAATTTTTCAGAATAACTACCAAATCACAGCAGAACACAACCAATTATTTGAACATCTCACCCCCAACAAATCCAAATGCACTGCCTATCATATTTATATTGTAATTTATTTCTTTTACAGTTGCATTCAAAATTGTTCTCAATGCATTTGCATCGAAAATTAGTTCCTGATTCTTATTCATACAAGATTGCTTTCTGTGCATATTCACTGAAAATCATATGCCAGACAGTAGTGAAATTTACTTTTTGAACCTTGGTACTGAAAATTATTTTTTGGAAATTTACGAGGAAAATAACTTTTTGCAGTTTCTCACTTAATACCACTTTTTGAAATCTGTCCACTTCTTTACCTACCTCTATTGCTATGTGCATATCAATCACTGATAAACTAAGAACTGGTTTCTTTAATTTAATGACTTTTCTGCTTTCTGTCTACAACTCAGCACAGCATTACTTATACTGACATTTATTAATTGAAGTTCACTTACCTAATAACTAATTACCAGTTTTGCATTCTTTGCTAACAGTGCCATCAATACTTTCATTTAGTGCCTGCACATACTCTCTTTTCACACCAAATCATCAGTATTTACATGAACATTTTCCTGATTAACTCACAGATCCTGAATATAAACATTATTTCCTTGCATTCCATCCACTATCAATTCATTATCACCACCACCACACATATCAGTATTTATGTTCATATTTGTCTGAAGTACCTTCAGATCAACAGCTTGGTTAATCATTTCATCTCAAACTATGGCATATTCATTTTCAATCTTATTTACTTTAAATTCAATTTGTGGCAGAGCACTTACATTACTGTTAGTTATCAAAGTCTAATTCCTTTATCATTATGACATCCATTCACACTGCTATCTATCTTGTGTGGATCATTACTCATTAATTACACACATTCTGACTCAGTATTCAGCAAGATACCAACATTAATGTCAACAACTTTCTGTTCAGTGAAAACCATTCACACTGGTATCACATTTATTCATGGTTTCAGATGCATCCATGCACTTTTGGTCAATTCTGTTTACTTCTACTTCAGTCATTCAGAACTTGCGTTACTACTGATTGGCGACACTTCACATGTATTTTCCTCAATAAACTCATCAGCCTGACTAACCACTTCATTTGGTACTGGTAAACAAATTGTTCCCATTACAACAACTACCTTAGTGTCAACAGACTGTTCCTCATCTACATCATTACTAACAAGTAAGTATTAATAACTCACTTTCTCCTTTGTCAATAGCTTCTTGCCCCAAATCATTTACTTTCCCAACAGCTTCATCACTACCTACACACTTATCTCAGCATAATTAAATGTAGCATTTTTACATCAATATTCTTTACCTATTCCCCACTTTCTCAAAATCTGCTTCATATCGCAAATAATTTCATTATAATCGTCAAAAGAACAAGCAGACATTAATGCAGTTAAATTGTACTGACAAAAATCAGTAACTTCCATCCTCTTACTACTTGAATCAAAATGTTCTGTTACATCTTTCTTTTCCTTTACAAATTTTGTAAGATTAGTATTAATTATGACAGTTTCTGATATTGTTTCTTTGACATCATTCTTTATACTACCAACTTCCTCTTTTAATTCTTCTTTAAAGTCACTACTTAATGTACTAATGTCACTCTTCAACACCTTCTGATTTTAAAACAAGCATGTTGGAATTTATATGAGTAAAACTCTCTCTCAAATATTTAAACAAACCTGACCCATATCACTCGTCTCATGTTTCTTGCCCCACTTCTTGATTTTCATCACTTAATTATCGCTCAGTATTTACTTGTTCCATCAATTTGGAACTGTTTATTTCTTTGTTCACTCTACGGAGTAGTAGTAGTAGTAGTAGTAGTAGTAGTGGCTGAAGCCCTCAACATTTTGTTTATATAATTCGAGTGTCATCCAACGGCAAGTCTAGTCCTGACCTAAATCCACTCTCATCTTTATGTTCATGTTTAATTACTACTTCATTCTCATCTACAAAGTGAAATTCTCCATTTCTTTCCTAAGTGCATTACTTTCTTTGTGTCTATCCTCAATGTTAACCCCCTGCCCACCACCACTTACCACAGTGTCTTTAACCTCACTGTCACTCATTTTAACCAATTATTCCAATGTCAATTTATCTTCACAAACCTCTGCACCAGTTGCATTGTCTGCTAACTTTTGCTGCTCGAATTCTCTGCATTGGCACAGTACTTCATTGTTAACATCCACATTGTCTCCCCTGCCCCTCTGTCACCATACTTTTTTGTTGTTTCTTAGGTAATGTAATTCGCTTTATTTAGTTTTTTTATTCTATTTTGCCACATTGGTTTCTCATGTAGATAGTATATTGTGATTTCACTGAGATATTTAGATTTATAAACAGTTTTGATTTCCTCTCCCTCAGTTATAGTTTTGTTTGTAAGTGGTGGATCAGTTAGTATGATCTCCTGTTTTTTCAAATGATATCATAAGGCACATTGTCTGTGTTATTTCTTGTCATAATTTAAGTTGTGTCTGGTCTCTTGAACTTTATTGGCTATGTGAGCAAGATCATCAGCAAATCCCAAACAGTTTAAACTTACATCATATTTTGCACTTCCAGTTCTTACCTTCTTTGGGTTAACCTTGTACCATTCTCAGATTATGTATTCCAGTGCACAGCTGAATAGTACTGGTAATTATGATGCGAAGTCACCTTATCTTCAGCTCATTTTATGGGAAATGGCTCAGAAATACTTTTGATTCAGTGTTGGTTAGAGTAATTTAGTCATGGATTCCTGACGGTTTTTAATTCTGAAGGTCTGTGGGAACAGTCATATGCTCTCTTAAAGTCTACAACTGTTACTGCTAGATGTCTGCTCTGTTCCCTTTAGTATGCTGTAATTGATGTTAATCTAATGATATGCTCTACACAACTTCTTCGTGGTCTGAAACCTCCCTGATATTCCCCTAACTCCTGTTCTAGTTGTTCCTCGATTCTTCCATACAGAATCTTCAATAAAATCCTGGGTGTGCAGTCAAGGAGAGAGATTCCCCTGCAGTTGTCTGGATTGCTCTTATCGTTCTTCCTGCATAGAGTGTGGATGATGGCTGTGGTATAATGTTGGGGGAATTGTTCAGTTATCCAAAGCCTAGTGTAAGGAGGTCCTGAGTGTGTCACTTGAATTTTTCCACACACCAACAAGAGCATGAGCTTCGCCATATGCCAAATAATTTTTTTTCCCATTTGAGTTCTTTTCACACCTCTTGGGAAACTGGACAGTAATTCATTGATTTTGGATTTTATCAGGATATCTACATTGATTCGTAAGATTTCTTTGGGTTGTTTGCTGTTCAAAAGTTTATTAAATGCTTATGCTGTGACTTCAACTGTTTCTTTGTTACTGTGTGCCATTCTTCTCTCTTCCCCTTTCAGTATTTGTGTGTGTGTGTGTGTGTGTGTGTGTGTGTGTGTGTGTGTGTGTGTGTGTGTGGGAGGGGGGGGAGGGGGTCTTATACAGTTGTAGTTGTTTCCCAAAGATTTTGTAGTAGTCTGCAGAATTGGTTTTGTGGTAATTATGTATTTCTTAGGCTGCTGGCATTTTCTTCTATTTTGTCTGATAATTTAACAATGCTTGGTGTCTTTCTTCATAGAATTTGCAACATTCTGGTGTCCACTGTACATGTTTTCTTCATGGGTTCAAGAGAGCTAGATTCTCAGTTTGGCATCTTACCAATACACAGTGTTATTTTTCTCAACAGGATTTCTTCCACAATGGAAAACATATGTGCTGGATGTTGAGTACAATGCCAGTGATGTGCTGGAACTAAGAACCCTAAATTAACTAGTAGAAGCTAAATTAAGAGACATATTTAGTCAATACTTGGCACAGTTTCAAGGTAAAAGTAAAACAGCACACTCAGTAAGGCACACTGAACAAGTTCCTGGAAAAGTTGTCATTTTTAAGCAAAGATTAACCTGTCACCATAACACACATCTTGAGAAAACTCGTGATTCAGCAGTGTAGAAGGTGACAAAAAACACCAACCATCAAAAATGACAGTCACAATGCATGCTATGCATGATAAGTATCACGGCAAATTTCAAAAAAATCTCAGTTGAACAAAGAAATGCCATGTGAAACTTGACATTGAATCATAATCACTGCTTCTTTAAGGTTTAGACAAATACCACATGAAGTGAAAGATGATATTCAGCCAAATTTTATTCGGTAACCGCATCGTCCTCTACACTCCTTGTAGTATGGGACCTCATTATCATCACCCTTTAGTTATTGCATACAGAAGTAAGTGTCCAGATTTTTATTTCTGCAAATGCAAAAGTATTCAAGAAGTCGTACAGACCAATGGATTTCAATAAAAAGAAGGGAGGAGACTCTTGCAGCAGAGATTAGAAGGGAGTTGGGACTCTGTGTTCTAAGATGATTGTGAGTGGTGATGATTATATAATACAGTAAGAGAGAACTTTCATTTAGCCCATCAAGTATATTTTGCATAAATGCTGCTAGTATTAATATTAATGTATTCTCTTTTCAGCATATGTTGACCACTGATGCAGCAAGTGCACCTACACATAAAAGCTGCATTCAAAGTGATTTTTATAGGTTCCGCAGGTTCTCTAGACTGTGATGGTAGCAGAGTTTTTGTGTAACTCATGCACAGCTTGCCAATGGGCATTATAGTGACTTCATCAGAAAGCTGTGAAGCTTTGGAAATAGGCTTCTAGAGTTAGTAGGAAAAAATATTTTTGGGGAAAGTCTCCACAGACCAAGTGTGTTTCTCACTGATGACAGTCAGTCAGAGCATAATGTAATCAGAAGATGTTTCCCAGTTTCAAAAACCTTGTTGAGTGTATTTTATACGCTACAGGCAGTGTGGCACTGGCTCATCAAAACAAAAACTTGTATACCACAAGGAAAAAACAAGTTGAACTCTTTCACAATTTAAAAAAAATTATGTTTGTACAAACAAAAAAATGAAGATAAGGCTAATTATAATGTAGTCAAATCAAGTATTTTTGACAAACATCAAAATTTTGTAAGGTGCCATTAAAACTGCAACACTAAGAAGAAATGAAGATGATAAACGGGTATTCATTGGGCAAATATATTATACTAGAACTGACATGTGATTACATTTTCACACAATTTGGGTGCATAGATTCTGAGAAATCAGTACCCAGAGCAACCACCTCTGGCCGTAAAACGGCCTTAATATGCCTGGGCATCGAGTCAGACAGAGCTTGGATGGCATGTACAGGTGCAGCTGCCATGCAGTTTCAACACGATACCACAGTTCATTAAGAGCAGTGACTGGCGTATTGTGATGAGCCAGTTGCTTGGCCACCATTGAACAGACATTTTCAATTAGTGAGAGATCTGGAGAATGTGCTGGCCAAGGCAGCAGTCGAACATTTTCTGTATCCAGAAAGGCCTGTACAGGACCTGCAACATGCGGTTGTGTATTATCCTGCTGAAATGTAGGGTTTCGCAAGGATCGAATGAAGGGTAGAGCCACGGGTTGTAACACATCTGAAATGTAACGCCCACTGTTCAAAGTGCTGTCACTGCGAACAAGAGGTGACCGAGACGTGTAACCACTGGCACCCATACCATCACGCCAGTTGATACGGCAGTATGGCGATGACGTATACATGCTTCCAATGTGCGTTCAACGTGATGTCACCAAACACGGATGTGACCATCATGTTGCTGTAAACAGAACCTGGATTCATCCGAAAAAATGACGTTTTGCCATTCATGCACCCAGGTTCGTCATTGAGTACACCATCGCAGGTGCTCCTCTCTGTGATGCAGTGTCAAGGGTAACCGCAGCCATGTTCTCCAAGCTTATAGTCCATGCTGCTGCAAATGTCATCAAACTGTTCGTTCAGATGGTTGTTGTCTTGCAAATGTCGCCATCTGTTGACTCAGGGATTGAGATGTGGCTGCACGATCCGTTACAGCCATGTGGATAAGATGTCTGTCATCTCGACTGCTAGTGATACGAGGCCATTGGCATCCAGCACAGCGTTCTTTATTACCCTCCTGAACCCACCGATTCCATAATCCACCAACAGTCATTGGATCTCGACCAACGCAAGCAGCAATGTCACGATACAATAAACCGCAATCGTGATAGGCTACAATCCAACCTTTATCAAAGTCAGAAACGTGACGGTACACATTTCTCCTCCTTACACAAGGCATCACAACAACGTTTCACCAGGCAACACCAGTCAACTGCTGTTTGTGTATGAGAAATCGGTTGGAAACTTTCCTCATGTCAGCGCGTTGTAGGTGTTGCCACCGGCTCCAACCTTACGTTAATGCTCTGAAAAGCTAATCATTTGCATATCACAGCATCTTCTACCTGTCGGTTAAATTTCACGTCTATAGTATGTCATCTTCGTGGTGTAGCAATTTTAATGGCCAGTAGTGTAACTGCGTATTTCTTTTAATTGTTGTTTTATCTGTCACATGTCAATCAAGAAAAAAATTATGGGAATTACATTCCTATTCATTCCTCTGCAATCAATAGAAGGAAAAAGATCTTGGCAGGTTGTGGGAGTCATCCTGGAGGAAGGTCAAGAATATCCATATCTAACAATAAAGAGGTTATAACTAAGTCTGAAATTTCTGATATAGTAAGTTAGATGTTTCCATGCAGAGAACCAGTTTTTAATCTGGAGTCAAAACATTATGGAAATAAGAAAAAAATTCTACATCCTGTCAGCAGTAAAATTATTTGGGTATGACGTTTGTTCAGTTTGAATGGAATGAGACAGGGTAGCAAAATTTAGTGTTCAATGCCTTTACAACAACACCATGTAGGCCATCTACCAAGTCTAGTACTGATTATAGATTCATAATACTAATATAATTGTTTTTGGACTTAAAACTGGCTAATAATTTTATTTAAGCATTGTTTATTATTTGCCTCAGTTAGTCTTACAGGTACAGTGAAAATTGTGTCAGTTATTGGAATAGAACAATGAAAAGTTTCAAGCCCACGAGTTTTCAAGAATTTTGGAAAACTTTGGTTTTTAATTAAACAATGTGATTGTCAGTCGTACAGTGACAAAATTTGCATAACCAAGGACCAGTGAGCTACATGTCCTTTACTTTCACTGAGACTAACTTAACCTAACCTAAAGTTTATTTTAATTTAAGAACTTTCATTTCTGTACTATCATCACCTACAAAATGTATGTTCTGGGCATGACAAATTAACATATATAACTTATCTTCAATTGATCATAGTGCATATGATGAGAGAAGTTAGCTGACTTGCACATTCACATGTAGTAAAGCTGAGGAGGATTACCGGGTTGGTTGCACCAATAATCACGCCCATTTAGCAACAGTTCATTTATTAACCTTAACACATAGAAGGATCACAAAGAACTGAACTGAACACGGCAGAACAGCCAAAGATAAAGCTTAGAGTCCAAAGATGAATGCATATCAATGTTGATGTCAATTTCATCGGCGCCACATACCACCCCCACCCCCCTCCCCCCTCCCTGCAGTACGGAGTACTCTTGAGAGGCCGGGGGAGGGGGGGGTGACTATGGTGTCGGCAGGGGTGGTCCGTGGGAGCCACGGTCAGCTCGACAGCATCGTCGGGGAGCTGTGTGGGTAGGAAGGTTCGGCCACTGAACCTGGAAGTCGTTGAAGTGAGCTGAGCGTTGTACTGGTCATGCTGGTCATGCGGCGAAAGGTAGGCCAGCGGTTTGTGGGTGGAACAGAACGACAACAACAATGTCCCCGGTGGGCGTGGCAAACACACAAAGCATCTCCATTTCGACGTCGGGTGGGAGAGGAACACATTTCACTAGGTGGCAGGGAATCACGGAGGTTGGGTCATGAGCACTGGATGAAGAGAAACACACGACGAATAGTGTATAACCACGCAGTATTATTGAGATGTTGTGGATTATGTCCAGGGGGACAGGCACAAACACCTCGCGTGCAGGCACGTTCAAGACGGGGGGCATGAGAAACCTCGATAGGGCAAGGCCGGCGACGGTGGAGTGGTCGAAGGGACCGGCGAAGGGCCCAGCAGCGAGGGCATGATCGTAGGTAAGCTCAACATGGGGAGCATGTGGTCACTCGATGGAGTGCATGAGACCAGAGTAGAGAGCGAGGTCGGAGGAGAGCTTGATGATTGGAGCTGGAAGTCACTCAACGGAGTGTGTAAGTCCGAAGTGGAGGGAGTGGTCGGAGCGTCGTGAGCCACAACAGTGAAGGGCGTGGTCGTGGCCTGAAGGGGGGTAGAAGAAGGCTCGACATAAGCAGGCTTAAGTCTGTTGAGAGAGAATCTTTCATCTGGATGTCATAGGTGTTGTCTGACTGATGGAGAACTCGGTACGGACCGTTATATGGAGGTTGGAAGGGAGAGCAGACAGTGTCATCTCAGAGCATGACGTACTCGCAATTGTCCAGAGATTTCGGGATGTGAGCCTTAGGGTGGGAATGGCTGGCAGGCAGAGGGATATGGAGGTTGATGAAGTGGTGTCTGACGCGGTCCACGAAGGAAGGTTAGTCAGACCGAGAGAGAGAAGCGGAAGGGCTCACAAGTTCGCCAGGGAGAACAATGTTCTGGCCGTATACGAACTCGGCTATTGTGCCTTTGAGGTCTTCCTTACAGATCTCACGAATGCTGAGTAGCACAAGGGGAAGGACCTCTGTCGATAGAGAGTAGTGGCATCGATGAGCCGCCTTGAAAGTGCGGTGCCAGCGCTCGACTATCCCGTTACTTTGCAGGTGATATAGTGTGGTACAGATGCGCCAGATGCCACAAATGTTACAAATCTCGTTGAACAGGGCCAACTCAAATTGTCTGCCTTGGTCAGTCGTGACCGTAGCTGGACATCCGAAACGTGACATCCATGACGACGCAACAGATTCTGCCATAATATTGGGGAGGGTACAGCCTCGACCCAGCGAGTTGTTCAGTCGATAGACAAGAGAACATAACGAAAGCCGTTAGAGGGGGAGAGAGGGCCAACAATGTCAATATCAATATGCTGGAAACGCCCAGGAGGGATAGAAAAGGCACCGAGGGGGGATGAAGTGTGCTTGTGTACTTTGCAGTGTTGGCGCACGATGCAAGAGCGTGCCCATTGCTGGCAGTCCTTGTTGACATTTCTCCACACAAAGCACTCCGCTACAAGGCAGGTGGACACACAAACACCGGGGTGGGCTAAATTATGCAATGCGTTGAAGACAGCTTGTCGGAGCGTGGTTGGGATGAGGGGCCATAACGTGCCCATACTGTCGTCGCAACAGATCTCACCAGCAATGCCAGGGAAGGTGGTGCGGACGAAGTGTAGTGAAGAAGTAGAGTCTGAAATCAGGTTTTGTGTCTCATCGTTGGTGGTTTGGAGATTAGGCAGTTCAGAAAGGTCTAACAGTGAATGGACGACTTCGACTTATGAAAGGAAATCAGCAACTATATTGTCAGCACCCTTTATGTGTCTGACATCGGTGGTGAACTGAGATATGTATCTGAAGCAGCGAGGAGGCGGGTCAGCTGGCGGGTTTGTAATGGACGCAGCCAGGGGTTTGTGGTCAGTTAAAACATAGAAAGGGCATTCCTCAACGTCAGTCTTAAAATGCTTAATCGCTTCATAGATGATTAACTCCCTGTCAAACGCGAAATATTTCCGTTGTGCATTGGTGAGCTGGCGCAAGAAGAACTGCATAGGCAAAGTTTGGCTGTTGATAGTTTGGCTAAGGACAGCACTGATGGCAGTATCGCATTGGGATGAGGATGCGCGATGGTGCAGGCCTCGGCAAGAAGATTTTTGAGGGCAGTGAAAGAGTCAGTCATAGCAGGGTTCCATGGAACGGGCCGAGATCCAGAAGTGTTGGTGCCTGCCAAGGCATCCATCAGTGGAGCTTGAATCTCCGCAGTCCGAGGTAGATGTTGGCAATAATAATTAACCGTCCCCAGAAAGCGCCAGAGCTCTTTGAATAACGAAGGTCTGGGTAGGTTTAGTATTGTTCATACTTTCTCAGGGGCCTGTGAAATGCCGTTGGCAGAGACCCAAAAACCAAGAAAAGTGGCAGCAGCTTGATGTAGCTGCAATTTGTCCTGGTTGTTCTCGATGCCTGCTGCCGCGAGAGTGTTCATAACAGTTTGCACATGTCGAATGTTGTCCTTGATGGAGGAGCTGAACACAAGAATGTCATCAGGATATGCAAAGCAGAATTTTAGGTTGAATAGCACTTTGTTGATGAAGTGTTGCCAGGTCTGGGTTGCGTTTTTCAGACCAAAGGGCATGAATAGAAACTGCAATAACCCGATCGGGGTGGTGATTGCTGTCTTCTTGATGTATTCAGGAGCCATGGTGATCTGATGGTAGGCCCGTTTGCAATCAATGACAGAGAAGGTGGTCGCACCTGCGAGGGAACTGGTAAAGTTGGCAATGTTGGGTATGGGGTAGGCGTCCATAATTGTTCATGCATTTAGTCGACGGTAGTCTCCGCACATGCGCCGAGACTCGTCTTTCTTGAGTGTCATATGTATGGGCATAGACCAGCTACTGGCAGAGGGTTCAATGACACTGGAGCTTAGTAGTTCAGAAATCTGAATTTTAAGGTCCAAGAGGCACTCAGGACAAAATTGACATGGTTTGCTGGAGATCGGGGAACTTGGCATGAGGCGAAGCTTGTGAACTGTGCCGTTGGTGATGACGGACATGTTGCCAGCTGCACGGGTGGTGGTTTGTTTACAATGTGTGGCGGGTGGGGTAGGCGAGCCATGGCCATGGTGTTTGGAGCCACTCGGCGGATCCAACGTGTGCCGAGGCAGCAAAGTGTCCCAGGAGTAAATGCAACAAGGTTGCCGCCATCCCGAAGCAGTGGCACCGTGGTCAGATGAGCTCGTGAGCCGTTAGTGAGTCCATTGTCTGTGGATGCGGCCTGTGGCAGCACAGTCGCGGGCAAAACGCTTGGTGCGAGTGCACTGTTTGTGTTGTCAGTGGCGGTTGCATGGCGGCACGCAGGAGCCAAAGTTGCGTAGTTTGAGGTGCTGTCCACGAAGGGAGGGGTAGGAGCTGTCAGTTTGGGAACACGTGACGCTTGTCATGGATGCGCACTTGTGTCCAGTTGAGTGTCAAACGCTGCCGTGTTAGGAGGGTGTGCCCCTGCAGAACTGTCACTACACATTATGCTAGACTTGATAGCACAGATGCGAGGGGTAGTGGGAGGTAAGCACATGGAGGCTCGATTGCTGGGATTGCAAGCAGATTCAGCATACTTACTGACCTTGCTTGGTCCTTGCTGTAGTGTCCGTAATTCCTTTGCTGCATCAGAGAGCTGGAGCTGTGTTTCATGGAGCCAGAGGGAGAGCTCGAAGTTTTCCGAGCACTGGGGGGTGCCTGTCATGTTGTGCGCAGGAGGCATTTGGGAAGTAGCAGGGTGCTCTGTAGTTCCGTGCTGCCTCACCAAACTGTGTGTGGAAGTAACAGTATGGGTAGTGCAGTTGCATTTCCTGCAGAAAGTTCGTGGCGGTGGCCGAGGTTCGGTGGCTGCAGCAGGTTCAGTTGCAGGAGGGGGCGTGACTATGGGTGGAGCCGGTGATGTCCCAGTTGCTTGTTTACTGCTTCCCAGAGCGAGCGGAGTGATCGGCACAGTATGGCCCCGGCCACGTCCGGCTGCAGGGCCATGAGCCTGAACCTGAGACTTGTCAGGTAGGCAGTGGCTGGTGAAATATAGCAATGATGCATCGTGTAGCATGTCAGCAATTGTCATTCTTTGCTCAACATGTTCGGGAGGTCTCTGAGCCAGAGCAAAGCGGATGTGAGGAGTTTATCTGACCAGATGGCGAGGAGAACTGTGTCAGAGAATAGATCAGCGCTGACCAGGGCATGTAGCCGTCTCAAGAGCTGGGAAGGTTTGTCTTTGCCTAGTTGCTCGACATGGAGCACTTGCCGTATTGCTGCCTCAGTTGACAGTGCAAGCCGATGTAGAACTGTATCTTTGGCTAGAGTGTACCGGGTAGATGAGTCCGGGGCGTCGACCAGATCAGCAGTCAAGTCCTCCTGGTCATGCAGGTGGTTGATGAGGCACAGAAACCTGGTTGACTTGTCGAGTTTGTAATGGTCGAAGACTTCACCCACAATTTTGAACTAGGTTGTTGCTCCGTCGGGATTAAATAGCGGCAGCATCTGTAAGCGTTGTAGAATGTTCGAAAAAACAGGTTGAGTTGAGTTTGTCGGGGCACTGCCTGAATCAAGCTGGTGTTGCTGTAGTATCCCAGGAGAGTGTGCCTCCAGGGGATTTTGCAACAACGGCTGTTCGGGTGGCAGCATGAAGGTGACACATTGTGGATGAGCACGATCCGTCGTGACGCGGAAGGCCGAGGCAGGTGAGACACCATAATGTGTCGATTGAGGTTGTGGAAGCTCAACATGTTGCGGGTGTGTTCGGACTGATGCGTTGCGGTAGACCAATATGGATGTGGCACCGAGATGTGCCGAGAATGGTGGCAGAAGCTCGACTGGAGCCGGCACGAGGGCGACAGGTGAGATAAAGTTCAAAGTTTGAGAGCACGTGTTAGTACACAGAAAGCTCAATGTATGATCAGAGCTGAGGCCACCTGTATTGCAGGCTGCGGAGGTGCGGGCTGTCCAGAAGTACAGTGTGGGAAATGATGTCGAACATTGGATGAAATGTGTAAATGTTCACTGTTCATAGTCACTCAACTCAAAACGGTGTGCAGATAAGGTGAATGTCGTGGCAAAAAACACAGAGGTGTAGCAGTGGGATGGAGGTGGAGGTCAGGCACAAATAACAAGTTATTGTTCCTGTTGCAGGCCGAGGTATTG
Source organism: Schistocerca piceifrons (assembly GCF_021461385.2). Taxonomy (NCBI): domain Eukaryota; kingdom Metazoa; phylum Arthropoda; class Insecta; order Orthoptera; family Acrididae; genus Schistocerca; species Schistocerca piceifrons. The sequence goes on from NC_060138.1 coordinate 845,221,190, forward strand.
AAGTAGGAAGGCATGTGCTGATGCTGAACCGAGGCAGGAATGGGTGTGGTCGGATGCTGAGGAGGTAGACCTTTGAACAAAGCAGTTCCAGCCATGTGGCAGGTATCTGCGTGGTACTGCAGGGATTGTGGCGTGGCAAATTGTTGTCCTGGCGGTAGTAGGTTGTCCAACGAAGCATTTGCAGAAATCGGCATTGGTCCTGCACTGCATGGAGATCTGATAGAGGTAACTGCACAGTCGATGAGGGAGGGCACATGTGGTGGGAACAAAGGCGTTTGATAGCTGGAGTCATGCGCCCTCCTAACCTCACATATTGTTGCAGGCTCAGAAACGTCCGGTGAAATCGGCGGAATCATCGAGTGAGAGGCATCGTATTGCAGTCCTGGCGGGTGTACATCTCCTGCAACATAATGCATGTTGATCACAAAATCCGGCGTTTAGGTACTGCACCGAAGTCATTGTTCGAATGCTGTGTCAATGTAATACACACAAAAATAACCAACGCGGAGTTCGTGGTCACAGTAAAACGGTGAAAACAGAAGCCGTTACAACTCAGGGTCACCAGAGAGGAGGATTACCGTGTCGGTTGAACCAATAATCACACCCATTTAGCAATAGTTCATTTATTAACCTTAACACATACAAGGATCACAAAGAACTGAACTGAACATGGTGGAACAGCCAAAGATAAAGCTTAGAGTCCAAAGATGAATGCATATCGATGTTGGTGTCGATTTCATCGGCACTACAAAGCAATACTGTTCTTTTTTATCTTTTACTCCTAGATACAACTGCATTGTTAGTGTATTTTCACATAATCAGTGAGGAGTACTTGACAGATCAATGTCATTCAATGGCTGTGCTCGTTCCTTGTGCCAGGAAAAAGAAAATTTGTACCAGTAGTATTGTATTCAGTAGTTTTTAAATGTTAAAAGTCTAATCTCAAAAAGGATCCTGCATAGCCTCTGCCACTAATGTACCAAATCAGTATATTAACTGTCCAGATTTGTTCAATTTTATTGGCTAGTTAAGAACAACCAATAATGTTAGATTGGTAACGACAATAGAATATTGATTATGTCATTGCTCCAAAGATTTTGGAGGAACTTGTCTAGACCTTAAAAAGCTGCACACTGTTTTTAGAACTGTTTTCAATTTCTTTAACTTATTCTGATTTTCATTTCATTTAGCAGCTTAATGTCTGATGCATGGTTCATTTATGACTAATATCAGTTCTTGTTTGGTTTTGTGTGGAAGATGGTTTCCTTTCTTGTGTTATTAGGCTAATATCTTTTCATTTAGTGTTAAACAACAAAATTCATGCCTACAAATCTCTCCTAGGGATTAAATAAACCTGTGATCATTCATACTCCCCTTCTCTATACACATTCAATATCCCCTGTTAGTCCTATCTGGTATGTGTCCCACACACTTGAGAAATATTCTAGAATGAGTCACATGAGTGACTTGAAGCAGTCTTTTGTAGACTGATTGCACTTCCCCAGTATCCTACTACCCGCTTTACTGATGACTGAACCTATGTTATCATTCCATTTCATATCCCTACAAAGTGTTACACCCAGGTATTTGTATATGTTTACCAATTCCAGCAGTGACTCATTGATATTATCATCGTAGGATACTACATTTTTTCGTTTTGTGAAGTGCAAAATTTTACATTTCTGAACATTTAGAGCAAGTTGCCAATCTTTGCACCCCATTGAAATCTTATCAAGATCAGACTGAATATTTATGCAGCTTCTTTCAGACAGTACTCCATTACAGATAGTTGCATCATCTGCAAAAAGCCTGATTTTATTATTAATGTTGTCTCCGAGGTCATTAATATACTATATACACAGCAAGGGTTCCAACGCATTTCCCTGGGGCACACCCAAAGTTACTGCAACATCTGATGATGACTCTCCATCCAAGATAAGATGCTGTGTCCACCCTACCAAAAAGTCCTCAATCCACCATTTGATTGTGTGAGCATGACATAATGTTGAGAAAATTACAATTCTATGGTATAAATGGAACAGCATATGAGTGGTTTAAGTCATATCTACAGAACAGGAAGCAAAAAGTCTCTTTATATGCTTCAAGTGATTCAAAGGGGTTTGCCACTTCACCTAACTGGGGTGAAATTGCGTTAGGTGTTCCACAAGGTTTGCTCATGGGTCCCCTCCTGTTCTTGATATATGTGAATGACCTCCCTTCTTATGTGAAACAAGATGCTGAACTGACACTGTTCGCTGATGATACAAGCATAATTATTAATCCAGAAAAAGAAAGTCCGATAGAAAATGATACAAATAAGGTCTTTCGAAAAGTTATTAATTGGTTTTCTGCGAATGGGCTTGCTCTGAACTTTGAAAAAACACAGTACAACCTATTTTCTGCTGCAAAAAGTATAATTCCTTCAATAAACATAACACATCAAAAAATAAAATATATATCAGTAGCCAGGGTAGAGCATACTAAGTTTTTGGGTGTACATATAGATGAGAATCTTAATTGGAAAAGTCATATTTTGGATCTCCTAAAGCGACTAGGTTCAGCAACTTTTGCAGTCAGAATAATTGCCAATTTTGAGGCTGTAGAAATTAGTAAGCTAACATACTTTGCATACTTCCACTCTCTGATGTCATATCGAATAATATTTTGGGGCAACTCAACACTTAGGCAAAAGGTATTCACTGTCACTGCGCAAAAGAAAGTAGTTAGAATAATGTGTGGGCATAATGTAGGCATCTGTTTAAAAGGTTAGGAATTCTTACAAGTGCTTCAACAGTACATTTACTCAGTAATGAAATTTTTTCTCAACAACATGGGCCAGTTTAAAATCAACAGTGACATTCATGATTACAATACCAGAAAAAAGAAAGACCTACACTATCCTCTACTTAACCTATCTTTGGCACAGAAAGGGGGAAAATATGCTGCTATGAAACTTTTTGATAAATTACCAGATGAAATAAAATGTCAGACAGACAGCAGTAATAGTTTCAAAAACAAATTGAAATCATACCTCCTTGACAACTCCATCTATACCATAGATGAATTCTTGAATTTGAGTAAATAAGTCTGGAGATATAATATATGCATTTTGTGTCATTTAAGGGAATGGGATAGATAATAGAAATATTTAGGTATAACACTATCATGCAAACAAAAAAATAAATAAAAAAAATAAAACTTGTTTCCTATGTGCATTTCTTGTGCATTTGACACGTTCCACATTATAACGGTTTTCCATGCTATTGATCAATGGAACACATAACTAACTAATTAACTGACTAACCAGTCACAAATTTCACTTGATACCCCATATGATAGCACTTTTGACAATAAGCATAGGTGTGGTACTGAGTCAAATGCTTTTTGGAAATCAAGAAACACATCTACCCAATTGCCTTGATCCAAAGCTTTTTGCCATGATCAATGTTTTTGAAATCCATGCTACTTGGCATTGAGGACGTCATTCTGTTCGAGATACCTCATTACGTTTGAGCTCAGGGAAAGTTCTAAGATTCTACAAGAAATCGTTGTCAAGGCTATTTATCGGTAGTTTTGTGGCTCACTTCTACTACTCTTCTTGTACATGGGTATGACCTACGCCTTTTTCCAAGAACTGGGAATTTTTTTTTGTTAGAGGGATCTATGGTAGATTATAGTTGTAAGAGAGGCTAACTCAGCCACAAATTCAGTATAGAATCTGACAGGGATTCCATCAGGGCCTGGAGCTTTGTTCAACTTTAACTATTTCAGCTGTTTCTCAACACCATTGACTCTAATACTTACTTCATTCATTGTTTCGGTGGTATGAGGATTAAATTGGAGCAATTTTCCCGGCTTTTCCTTTGTAAAGGAACATTTGAAAACAGAGTTAAAGCGTTTCAGCTTTTGCTTTGCTACCCTTAATTTCAGTTCCTGTCTCACTCACTAGGGCCTGGATACTAACAATGATGCCACTAACGGCCTTTACATATGACCTCAATTTCTTTGTATTTTGTGAAATGTCATTTGTCAATATTCTGCTACAGTAGTCATTGAAGCCATCATGCAATGCTCTCTTCTCAGCCAAATGCGTTTCATTTAGCATCTCTCTACCTATAGCATTATGCTTTGTTTTACACCTATTACACAGTAATCTCTGCTCTTTTAGAAGTTTCTCTGAACTTGAGGTGAATGTTCAGGTTGGTTACACCAAACAACACCCATTTAGCAGTAGTTCATTTATTCACCTAAACACATGCAAGGCTCACAAAGAACTGAACATGGCAGAACAGCCTAAAGACAATGCTCAGAGTCCAAAGACGATGCTAAGAATACAAAGATGAACGCATATTGATGCTGGTGTCGACCTCATCGGCGCCACAAACTGTTCTATTGGGTAAATATCTAGCCAGTGCGTGGTTAACTATTCTTTTAAACTTGAACCAGAGTTCCTCTACATGCTCCTGACCTTTGCTTAAAGTTTCAAATTCCTCATTGAGATATGACATTACTGATAAATTATCTGGTTTACTGAACATGTATCTCTTTCTCTGTGTTTTAGATGTCCTTTGTACTTTGGTAATCATTGTTGCCACAAACTGTTCTATTGGGTAAATATCTAGCCAGTGCGTGGTTAACTATTCTTTTAAACTTGAACCAGAGTTCCTCTACATGCTCCTGACCTTTGCTTAAAGTTTCAAATTCCTCATTGAGATATGACATTACTGATAAATTATCTGGTTTACTGAACATGTATCTCTTTCTCTGTGTTTTAGATGTCCTTTGTACTTTGGTAATCATTGTTGCCATGAGCGCATCATGGTCACTGATACTAATTTTGATGTGGACCCCCTCAAAGAGGTCCGATCTGTTTGTTGCCATTAGGTCCAAAATATTTCCATCGTGAGTGAGGTTCCTAACTATTTATCTAGGTAGTTTTCAGAGAAGGTGATTAGTAATGTTTCACAGGATGTCTTATCACACCCACCACTAACAAAACTGTAATTTTCACAATTAACTGTATAATGATTAAAATCTCCACCAGTGATTACAGTGTGGTTATGGAACTTACATACTAGTGAACTGAGGTTTACTCCAAAGTTTTCAGTTAGATCAGGAGATGAGTCTGGTAGGCAACAGAAGGATCCAGTTATCATTTTATGCCCGCCCCTGATACTGACTCTTGCCCAAACAGTCTCTCATGCAGCTTCGATTTCTATCTCAGTGGATTTGAGTTTTTTTGTCTACTGCGACAAATACGCCACCTCAATTTCCCATTTGCCTAGCCTTTCAATCAACACTTAAATTTTCCCCAGAAATATCACTGCTGTCAATTTCAGGTTTCAACCAGCTTTCAGTAACATATATTGTGCGAGCTTCACTGCTTATCATGAATGCTTCAAACTGTAGCACTTTGTTGCAAATGCTATGGCAGTTTACAATTAGGATTTTAATATTCTCACCTGTGGGAAGCATTTCTTTCCATCTTACACAGATGCTCTTGGATTTTCTACAGATATCATTATCTGGATTAAATGGAGAGTCGTCTAATCTAAAAAAAACATTGTGTGCACTCCACATGTAGTCAGCTACCTGAATACAGCCTCTGATGTGTGGTGCACACCTGACCTATTTAGGGGGGGACTCTATAGTTCGCAACCCTATGGCGTAAGTCCAAAAAGTCACAGCCTAGCTTGTCACAGAACCTGCAAAGTCTCTGGTTCAGTCATTCCACTTGACTTGGAACCATTGGGTCACCCCAGTTCTGTTGACAATGCTGCAAATTGTGAGCTTCAGTGAAACTCCACGTGCAAGGTTGTTCTTCTCAGCCTTCTCTACCAGTCACTGGAATGACCCAAATATGACCTCTGAGCCCAGATGATAGGCATCAGTTGTTCCAACATGCCCCACAACCTGCAGCTGGTTGCACCCTGTTCCCTCAATTACTGTTGGAATAGCCTCTTCAGCATGTTGAATGAGGCCCCCAGGCATACACACTAAGATCACATGGTATCCCTTCCTATTCCTTGCTACCATTTCTCTATGGGGTACTATCATTCGCCATACGTTTGAACTGCCGATGATTAATAGACCCTACCCTTTTGCGTTTGCCTCCTCCTGACACAGGACAAAACAGGTTTCCCCAAAACAGGTGAAGTGAGTCCCACTGGCTCCGTTTCAGTTTCAGTGGAACACAGCACCTCAAACTTGTTGGTTGGTGGCATCAGTACAACACTCTTTGAGTCCTCCCTGGTCCCTGTCCACCCTGTACAGGATGCCTAGATCTACCACTGATGCCGGCCAGTGTGGCCGAGTGGTTCTAGGCGCTTCATTCTGGAACCTCGCTACCGCTACGGTCGCAGGTTCGAATCCTGCCTCAGACATGGATGTGTGTGATGTCCTTAGGTTAGTTAGGTTTAAGTAGTTCTAAGTTCTAGGGGACTGATGACCTCAGATATTAAGTCCCATAGTGCTCAGAGCCATTTGAACTGTTTTCTACCACTGACACGCCACTCACAATCAAGTGGACACATAATGACAGATCCTGTAGTTTCTACAGAGGAGACAGGATCCACAGTACTTGAGGTATCTCTGGTACAGGTACCACAGGCACACAACTCTCAGCTCTTCCAACACACAGACTCACAGCAGCTACCAATTGTTTGATAGTAGTCATGGTGATTTCCAGCTGCTTACGAATGTCAACCAACTCAATCCGTGTTTGAGAACAGCATTCACAGTGGGGCTGCATTTTGGCTAGTGAAATGTATTACAAGGCAGTGAACAAACAATTTTAAATCTAACTTGCTGATTATTTTTCATCTGTTGATCTAAAAAGGTGCTATTTCCCTGTAAGAATTGAAGCAGATACACAAAACAAGATTTCTATTAAGGCAACACAAAAACCTGTGCTAAAAATTACTAGTTTCCTAAAATGTTTTGATGTTTACAACAGTTGTTAGCAACCTCCAAAACAGAGCTAATTTACTATAAATGGAGATAATATATTGAGCTACTCCTCTTTAAGAGAAAGCTAGATATAACGTAATATGTTAGATAATCTGCTACAATAACTAAATCACAAACCCCTGATTTGCTACACATTGCTTGTACACCATGCAAACGACAATGGCAGCTTCAGAAAAGTTTCAGAAACACAAGTTTATTTGTGGTGATATACAATGAAATTTAGGGGTGACGTATACTTTGGCTGAACTGTGGACCACAAATTCTGATTTTCTATGAATTGAATTACATACTCCAAAACATTCGTATCGCCAACTTACGAAAATAGTTTTGTAAGCGTCCAAAAATTCTGAAACTAAACTATTTCTCACGTAATTGTACAATGAAATTAGAGAAAGATTGTTTTGAACGAGGACAGGCCTTCTGTCCTTAAAAATCGTAAGAGCACAATTTAACTTAAGCCTGTAATTCACACTCGCAACTGTTTGAAGTTTCACAGTATATGACAGAACAGATGGGTAGTGATACAATCAATGAAAGATTATGCACAAGAAGCGATGCAAAGTTTATCTTGACCAAAATCTCTAAAATGTACAGCACCAACAAAGCACGTCTTCTGACTTTTGTGGCTGACATCTTTCTCAAACATGTAATGCATTGTTTCTTTGCAGGTTTCGCTTAATTTATGAGTTGCTTCACACTACTGATAAGGTTTTCCCTTGTACTGTAACCAGTAATAGGAAATTGTAATGCTTCAGTCACTGTTTTTAACAAATGGCATGACTAGCCATCTTTGGTGTTTACTCTTATTTTCTTCTTTGTAATGGGCCAGATGAGGACTGGGACATTCACTTTTGGCGCTTACATTTGGTCATGATGATGGAACAGTGCTCACAGATTCTCTTGCTGTGTTGTTCTCTCTCCTTTGTACAGCATGTGCCTCTCTTCTTATGGGATGGTTTTTCCTGGAAGTTCTCTTTAATTTTTCTGAGAACTGAGTGAACCCGGATGCTATTATGTGTTACTCGCAATTCCTCGATGCCCTTTATTATTCCTGTTAGTAAAGGTGTTTTTACAACAGCTGAGAAGTTTCGATAAGCTGGTTGTATTCATTTGGAATATATGATCATGAAGTGTTAGGCACCTCGTCCTGCCCACATCTGTATTTTTTTTCCATGAGTAAGTAATGGATTCTGTTAAGAATTGTAAATGACACATTGCTCTTCAGTGGCCTGTGTATTTGCTATATTTTGAGGTAGATAAACAATGTAAGATATACAGGATGAGACGGCTAAGACAGATCACCCCACTGCATTTTCAGAAAGAGTAAATACTGCAAGGTACAATTTTTGCTGATTTGTAGTGGACAATCACAAGAATTTTGTGATGTGTGTAAGTAATTTTTAGTCTTTATAGCTGCAGAATTGACACAAACAGTTTATTTTTTATGAGGCCATAATTTTTTTTCTATGACATTGAAAGGACACATCGAACAGGGATTCCGTAATAGAACACATATTAAACTTGATCAAAGAGTATCAAGATTACAAGGTGTCAAGCCACTGTCCTGCCACAAACATCTGCCTTACTGCATCAAATACAAGCAAACACATACCTCAGATACAGTTCATGTGTTTATTAGCTACTGTGGCTGTCAGCCAAAGTGCTTAAAATGTTGACCTTGAGCATTGTTACATGTAATAAAGTGACTGCACATTGAATTTCATCTGAACATGTGGCAATATAGACCCATGCTATATGGCATTTCTCGTTTTCAGGACTGATTGGTGGTTCCTTATGGACTTCTTGTTTTAATATAAATGTATGGAAGTGTCGGTCTAGTTTATGTTTCCTGGAAAACTGCTCCTACACTATTCAAATGTTCTGTTAGAATGCTCTGTCATTGTATGTGTAGAAAGGGAGGGGCGTATGTCATGTCTGATACTACACGGATTGTCTTAATGTCAAGTTGATGCCTTCCAATAGTTGCAGCAGCAGTAAATCTTAGGAACTGTAAGTAGTCATGTGCATTTAGATTCGCACCAATAAAAGAGAGACCAGTGATGTGTGTCTTGAAAAATGTGCACCAAGCATTGAGAACAACATTGTGTTTTTATCCATTTCTGTATTCCGTGGATTGTAAACTGACTGTCAGTGGAAATTGCAAAGATTGACTTGCCCATGATCTGTAAACAATGCATCTCCCGTAAACAAAAGTTTTCATAGATATGCCACACCACTTTGCAGTTTTCCTACATAACATTTGCAAAATTGTAATTATTTATGTACGTTGTTGCCATACACCAGGAGATGGAGTGATGTGAACAGAATGAAATCAGATAAAATGTAGTGTTCTCAGAACACTCCCTCAGTAGATCTCTATCGTACATCTGTTTTGCCTCTTATGATTGGTGTCATTTGGATTATATGTTACTGCTGAAGAAATATTATTTGCATTTCTTTTGTCGGTTGCTTCCATTTTTTGTTGCTGTATTTACTGTCCACATTTGTAATTATTAGAATATTTTTTTAATGTTTGCAAAGACAAATGGTTTGAGCATGGCACACTATGGATACGCTTCCCATACAACCATACCACTGCTCTTGCAGCTTGGTGACATTCCCCATAAATGAAATTCGTTTTTTCATCTGTCACAGAGCAAGTTATCTAGTCGTTACAACAGTAGAGCACAAACTAATGGGACTTACAGGCTGCAGGGGCACAGATAAACACATGAACTGTAACTGAGGTATGTGTTAGGTTACATTTGGTACAGTATAGCAAACATTTGTGGGAGCTCTACTACTGATGGCAGGACAGTGACTTGCTGCCCTGTAATCTTGATGCTACTCAGTGACGTCTGATACATGTTATATTGTTGAGGTCCTGTTACAAAGAAAAAAAAAAGAGAGACAAGTTGGAGTCAATTCTACAGCTACAAACATTAAAAATTATGTGTGCATATATCACACTACTTCACAGTCTGCTACAACTTAACAAAAACATCATTTGCTCTATTTACTCTTTCTGAAAATGATGGGATGGCCTGTCTTAGCTGCCTCACCTGTGGATTAACTTAATCTCTTTCCTTTGGTTTTTGTGCTACATTACAACAGACATTTGTGGGAGCTCTATTACCGATGGCAGGACAGTGGTTTGTTGCCCCATAATTGTGATGCTCCTCAACTGTTTTATTGAGTGTTAAATTGTTCTCTGGCATTTACTACTGTTATTTTGTGATTAGATGTATTTCAGACTGAAGATTTGTGCTTCTTATCTAGGTTCATTTGAAAGCTCTGTTGACCATAAATCTGTGTAAGTGTGCTATTGGATGGAAGGATGCATTATGGAGGATGTTTGTATGTGAGTGTCTTGTTTGGTGTCACAATTCTAGAAGGTTTATTCTGATGAGAGTTTAGTTATCTACTCTGACCTTTATTTTTTTCCATACTGTTTAGGCCATTAATGGTATTGCATATACATATCACTATTACTATCATTCACCAGAAGCAGGGTGTCATTTATGTACTGTTAACAATAATGTTCTTTATTCTTTGGGGTTAACCCCAAAACAACCTTTGCCCAAGAAGATTTATGTAGAAATGTCAGCTGTAATCCAGCAGTGCTTGAACCCACAGCAAGGCCTTTATCTTGTTTATAAGAGTTTGTTACAGAGAGGGAGATTGGTAAGATTTAAGACTCATTCAAATAGGTCCAAGAATTCAGTCATTTCTGTTTACACATTGGTTATATCACATGATATGAACTGTGCTGTCGGAGTCACAAGGATATTTTTAATTTCATCTTGTATCTGTTCTTAGGAATAGTTTACTTCATATGTATATAATATAGTAGGGGTCTGATCATGGTGTGTGTAATTTTCTAGCTTTATTTGGCTTCTAAATATCAATTACAACAATATCTTTCAGTGCTTTAGGAATTAGTGAAGGTTAAATATATTTTAAATCTTTTACTGCTTTCTTAGTCATATGTATATAATATAGTAGGGATCTGATCATGGTGTGTGTAATTTTCTAGCTTTATTTGGCTTCTAAATATCAATTACAACAATATCTTTCAGTGCTTTAGGAATTAGTGAAGGTTAAATATATTTTAAATCTTTTACTGCTTCCTTAGTCATTATGATACAAGTATAACTACTAAATTGAAAAAAATTGTACAGGTTCTGATTATTCGAAGATCATAACAATGTAACTGTTCACTTTTGAGCTTTTTTATTTAGGCTTATTTTTCAAGGATCTCCAGCATTTCTTACACCAAATGAGAAAATGTATGCTATTAAATATTTGAAGATACATGTATAAATGTTTACTGAAAAATGTTTCTGTTCTTGTGGAGTGTTTTAACTGCAGTTCCTTCTTTTTGTATTTATATTGGAGCATATTTTTATGTGTATGTTTCTAACAGCATGGGAATGGTTTTCACTTATCTTTATTTAGTCAAAGCTTTCAGTTAAGATATACATTCTGTGTTGAATTTTATGTTGGCCAATATTTCAAGCAGTGAAGTTTTCAGAAGTGTAAATCAGCCTCACTGCCTAAGAGGCATATTCCATTTTATCATTTTTTTATCTCATTGTATTAATGTATGGTTATGTATATGTCAATGTGTATTACACACAAGGAAACTAAAAAATTAAACTGTGCTCTCCTTGCAATGGAAATACACAGAATTTATTTCCTATGCTATTCTGCCCAAATAAAACTGATTTTTAGAGTAATAAAGGTGACTATGGAAAATTCAGTGGTCTCAGAAAATAAAGGAAATGAGAATTGCAAACAAAACGTCTTTAGGGGCCTTCAGAGTAATCACCATTAACTACAACAGACTTCTGAAACTGGTAGTAAACCCTTTGGAAATTCAGGAAACACTTCTCGAGGAATTGCTCGAAAGACCATGATCATGCTTTGGATATTCGCAACATCTGTGTGATGAACTTTCTCAGTTAATCCAAGGTGACTGTTCTTAAATGTCCTATTTATTCTCCAGATTTGGTGCCAGCAGATTACTTACTGTTTACCTGCACTAAATAAGCCCTAGGCTTTGCAATTGTTGCATGACCACAGTGCTTTGACTAATTCCAAAAGAAGTGTTTGCTAACTGTTTCCAATACATTTATGACCAATTGTAACGTCACGAGTCAAACCGCAATAGCATTTTATTGCAGTAAGCTACCTTGCAGTATGAGCTCGTAGCTGTGGAGTTGGTGGTGGTGACAGTGACACCTGTCGCTAGCATTACCGTGGGAAGTGACAGAATATTTAAGCCCTTAAGAATCTAAATAAACTATACTAAATCTTATTCAATTTCGAAAAAAACTTTATAGTTAGCCTTTTGTTATTAAAAAGAAGCTGGTTGCCAAGTCTCAGCTTTCTGGCTTGGATACTTTCAAAGTTAGAGAAAATTACCAAAAACTGACACTAGTCAGATAAAAGTCAGTTCAGATGCATAACAGTTTGTCCTCTGCTGTCAGTTGGAATCATTACTGAAGTTTACAAAATGTTAGGTCAGTATGTTTGAATTTTTATATTTAAATAATGTTCGCTATTTTTCGTTTTCGTAATAGAGAATTCAGTAAGAATTAATATTAATTTAATAATATTTGTTTTGTTGTGTAATTAAATGAGAGTAAACGAGAGTGAGTGTGCGGGACATATGTAAGGTTTCAATATTATCTCGTGTTAAACGTTATGTAACTTGGTCATGGGAAAGTGTGCAAGTTGTTGCAACGAAAGCTTAATTGCCTTTACTTGCCGATGACGTATGTCCAAGTGTGCTTGTTTTTATAAGAAGGCAGCCAGAATAGTTATTTGTAGGGTAATGTTTTTCTAAAGTTATTTCAAGATTAGTTTTCGTTTTGTTCGGTTTGGTGGAACTTTCTATTAATATTTGCAGCACTGAATGACGTAAATGCATCTGTGAATATTTATTGGAGTAAAACAGTTTAGGTGCGAATATGATCTTGAAAGATTGATCTGATTGGCTGTTCATTTGATCAAGCCATCAGAGTGAAGTCTTTCCCGCTCTCTGTCAGGTGGTACATGCGCTGTGAGCAACGGCATTGAGGGCTTTTTCAGGCAGTGATAGTCTCGGTGTCAGACGCGTAGTTCATGTTGAATGTGTCCGAAAAAGTTACATGTAACATGAAGAAGGTACTGTTATTTCGCGTTCGGTTTATATCGCCGTGAAAGCAGATGCATTTACGGACAGATTGTGAAAATTTGAGCTTTGTGAAGGAATTAGTTGGAGAGAGAAATGCGTATGATCTCTCGGCCTTTGTGAAAAATTCCGCGTGGCATATTTCGTAATCGTTTACGGAATAGTTGGCGAGCAACTTCTTTTAAAGAAATCCACTGAAAAGGACCTAAAGTAAAACTCATGTTGTAGCTGTGCATAAACTGTGAAAATCGCATAACAATTCGGGTTGAACTTTGGTACATTTCTGGCTGTCTTGCGTGTGTACTAGATGGTATGAGCTGTGAGATGAGGGAGGACAGTGATATTAGCTGTTAGTTTTAAATGTGGGCTGATAGCACCTATTTGATTTGGCATCTAAAGCAAATGAAGAACTATTTGCCGAATTTTGATATTTTCCTAAGAGATGAAAGTAAATAACTGTAAAGGTATGTTTACACGATCAAAAACGAAGAACTGTGTTTTGGTGCCACATGGCGATCACAAATTCGTAATGGACTCAGCATCGAAAGACGAAATTATTAAAGTGTAGCAAGAGTATAGAAACGTTCTGTTAGTGAGAATCTGCGAGTTAGAACAAGAACTAAGCAAATATGTAAGCAGTGAAAAGTGGTGTACCGTGAAAAGTGGTGTACCGTAAAAAGTGCGTCGAACACACACAATTTAAAATCGCAACTAAAAATGCACTCGTGTTATAATGTATCTGCAACGCCAACGGTATCCAGAAACAGTGCGTCTAAACCAGTAAGTGCACCTTCAGATAAAGAAACTGTTCTGATGTCAGCTGGTAAAGAGCCAATGCAATGTGTAACTGATGGCAGTGTTTACACGGCAATCAGTGAAAACGAAACGGAAATGAACGATACCAATAGTGTTCCAGAAGATAAAGCACCTGAACATATGAAACAAGGTTACGAGTTAAGGAATGCAGTACGGAATACGAAAGTTTTAATAGTGAGTGACAGCCAAGGCTGGTACTGCAGAAACATTCTGGAGACAAAACTAGACACAAAATATGACATTCAAAGTTTTGTTAAACCAAATGCTCCTTTCCGTGAAGTTTTTAATCGAATTGACAAATTAGCAGAAGACTTGAACCCGAATGATACTCTTATCTTAATGGCTGAGTCGAACAATACTGAAGACTCGTACAACAATATTGTGGAAAGCACTGATAACGTGTTACCAAGTGTTCTCCAACTCAGCAACAAGACAAATATCATTTTTCATCCAATTCCCCAAAGATTCGACAAAGAATATACAAATGAAAAAATTGACATGGTTAATCATCATTTAGTGCAAATAGTGAACTGTTCAAAATCTTGCAATAAAAGGAGAATATCCATAAACTTTGAAATGGAAAGACTGTCTCGTGATAAATTCACACGTCACGGATTCCACTTGAACAGACAGGGGAAGGAGCTAGTATGCAACAGACTGTCTTCGTTAATTAAAATTAACAATCGTACAAACCAGATGCATGCATCTCTGAATCGACCAGTCTACCTGAAGAAATCACTGTTTCACCAAAATAAATACAATATGAAAACCAGTGCAATACAAGTGCCTAAAATGAAACAAATGCTACTTGACAAGTGGATTACCATTAGAAGCACCATAACACATGAAAGGCAGGGCCCAGAATCCAGGGAACCAGCTAGCAAGAAGACACCACCCACACCTCAAATCAAGGAGGATTTTTTACAGCTAACAATACTAGATGTAAAAAGGAGGTAAGTGGTCAAGCAAGACACAATATAGTCCCTGCTTCATACTTTAAATTGTTCCATCGGGATTGTTCAGTCTCTTTCCAATAAACTGAATGAAATACAAATATTGTTAAACGATATGAGTGATATTTCTGTTTTATGCTTTACTGAGCACTGGCTAAATAAAGACATGATAGAACTTGCATACCTACTACCTCAGTTTAAATTAGCTGCCAAATTTTGTAGAGATGTACTCAGGCATGGTGGTAGCTACATATATGGGTCCGAGAAGATATAGACTTCACTAAAATAACCAAATTTGACAGCTTATCCAAAGAAAGAGACATAGAACTCTCAATAGTAGAACTGCCAACTAGCAATTCTGTAATCATCTGTGTATATAGGTCACCAGATGGTGATAAAAAAGTTTTTTATAATCATATGGAAGAGTTGTTAGAGGACTTCAACACTCTTAAAAAAATATTATCATATGTGGAGATTTCAATGTTGATTTCTCCAAACCCAGTAAATTTAAAGATGAAATCAAAGACTTACTGAAGTCCTTTAACCTAAAACCAACTATAACCAACCCAACTCGTATAATCACTACTTCTGCAACAACCATAGATCAGGTGTTTCTAAACACAGATAAATATATCTGCAACACACAGACTGCAAACACTGGTTTTAGTGATCACATTGCCCAAATACTAACAATCACTATTCCAGGAAACACGAAAGACCAGAAAACTGTTGTGAGGAAGTTTAATAATGAAAACATAGATTACTTTTGTTCTTTCTTGAGAAGAGAAATCTGGACTGATGTTTAGAGTTCAAACAGCACAGATGACAAGTTTGATAAATTTATGGCCACATACAAACATTTTTTTGAAATAGCCATTCCTAAACAAATGTCACTTATGAATTCTGTGCACAAACCAAATAGATGGATCACAACAGGAATAAAAATATCATGCCAGAATAAAAGGAACTTATATGAATACTCAAAGCAAACCACAAATCCTGTATTTATCAACTACTTTAAGCAATATAAACAAATACTTAGACAAGTTATAACAAAAGCAAAGAAAATGGAAAATGACAAACAAATAAAAAATTCCAGGAATAAGACTAAAGCAACATGGAATATCATAAAAAGAGAAACAGGTACTACATTTAGCCCACAAAAATATAGAACTTCTTGAGAACAACAATAAAATAATCAACCCCACAGTAGTGGCTAATAAATTTAACAACAACTTTTCTAATGTTGCACACCACCTGATTACAAAACATTATAACTCACAACCAGACAGCAATACACTCCAGTCAGATACAAAAATTCTTACAAGAACCCTATTCATGTCCCCAGCAACACCTGAGGAATTATCTGTCATTAAAAAAGGTTACCCAATAGGTATTCAGCAGGTACTGATAAAATACCAGATATTATCATCAAAGCAAGTGTAACATCTATCATAGAACCACTAACGGGTATATTCAATTCATCATTCGTGAGTGGTATATTCCCGAAAAATCTGAAAATGGCAAAAGTGACACCACTGTACAAGAAAGGGGACAAACATGAAGCTGCAAACTATAGACCTGTATCAGTATTGTCAGGCTTTTGTAAAATTCTTGAAAAACTATTTCTTAGAAGGCTGACAGCCTTTCTAAATAAAGAAAACATAATAAGTGATGCGCAACACGGATTCAGAACTGGCAGATCAACACAGTCAGCTATTTATACCTTCTTAAATGAAATTCTAACTGCATTAGATAATAAACAACATGTGTCTGGCATATTTCTTGACCTTAGTAAAGCATTCTATGTAATTGATCATAATACTCTGTTGCAGAAGCTAGGTAATTATGGAGTACGAGGCTTGCTAAACAAGTGGATACATTCCTACCTTGATGACCGTCCACAGATCACTTAAATAAAATACAAAGACATAAAAACACAAAAATTTGTAATTTTTACAGTAATGCACAAAACATTACATATGGAGTTCCTCAAGGGTCAGTCCTTGAACCAATTCTTTTCATTCTTTATGTTAATGATTTGTCAGAAAAAATAACTAAAGGGACAACAGTACTTTTTGCAGATGACACAAATATCCTAATCAAATCACGTGATGAGGAAAGCCTACAAAAAACAGCTACAGGTATAATACAAAATTTGACACAATGGTTCAGAACAAACAAGCTAATAATAAATAATGAAAAAACAGTGACAGTCAATTTCCACAATTCACAGAAACTACATCCTACAAGACCAATTTTTAAAAGTGATGGAAAAACTGTCTCATCTGTGAGTGACACAAAATTTTTAGGTATACATATACAGCAAAACCTAAAATGGGAGACACATCTTAACCATGTAAATAAAAAGCTAAACACACTTACATATGCAGTAAGGATCCTCGCACAAAATACAAGGTGTGCGTCTGTGATCACAATGTACCATGGCAGTATTCAGTCACTGCTGATGTAAGGCATTATCTTTTGGGGGAACTCTGTAGGTACAAACAAAACGAAAAAGATAGTTAGAATAATAAACCATGCTAAGTACAGAGACTCCTATAGACCAATATTTAAAATCTCAGTATACTGCCTCTTCCTTGCTTATATATGTATGAAATATTAAATTTCACAAAATGAAGTATTTTAAAAGATGGAAATATCCTCAAGTATAACTGTGATTACCACCCTCATGATACTAGGCAGAAACATTACTTGCATGTCAATACAGTAAGTACAAACATTTGTAAGAGAGGAGTGTATCATACTGGTATAATGCTGTATAATCACATGCCATCCTATTTGAAACATATGCAAAATTTACAAAAGTTTAAAGTAAAACTGAAAGAGTACTTGCTTGACCACTGCTTCTATTCTGTTTCCGAGTTTTTAGAGTACCTGAAAAATGTAGTGTAATTGCTCAAATATTCTTAATAAGTCTATCATTTTATTTTATTATATTACATTTGTCATCAATATTCAACATGTATTGAGTAATTTTTAATTATTTATCCTTTCAAAATGACAATGTGTATGATGATGTATATACTGTACCAACCTGACTTGTTCTACACCGTTTGTGCAAAATATGTACCTAAACACGATTTACAGGACCAATAAAGAAATACAAATACAAATACAATCGCCCTCCACCCGAAAATTGTTGTAAGGTATTTACATGACATTTAGCTACAGAGTTAATGCATACTGTACTAATGCAAGTAGTGACTAAGTTTTTCATCAATGCTGCTTTTAACATCGTCAGAACAGTATCTACATTGCAGAGAAGCAGGTTAGTGACCAGACACCGTACTGAAGTAGGTGGAACTTTTGTGGTTGACAGTACGACGAAAGAAACAGTAAGCAGTTACGCGAATTATAACCCAGCAACGCCTCAATTGGTGTTTTATCGGTCGGGAATTACAATATAGAGTTCGCAAGAGTACTAACTGTATATAAAAACAGCAGTGTGAAATGAACTTGTTGAAGTGTTTCACAGGCGAGTGAAAAAGGAACTATATTAGGACAATAGACACATGTGCTAATGAATGTGCATTGAGAATCGGCAGCCATTGAAACCAGGTGGCAGAGTACGTCGGCGACCGATCGGCAAGGAGAGGCATCATTTCTACTGCACATAGTACAACTGACGGTACGCAGTAGCAAACGACATGCTGACAACTGCAGATCGCCAGGCGCCGTTCTACTGCAGTGACCAGCATCCGGGGTGGTTGGCAGTGGGGGCCCGGAAATGTACTTGGTTGGAGCAGAGCAGTGATTTTAGTATGGAGATCACTGGACCAGAGCCTGGCGGACAGATACACTGTTTCATCTCGGCTTGCAGTCAACTGGGTAAGATAGAATATAAGTAGTGTTCTACTTTACTGTCTGTGTGTATGTGCTAAGAAACTGTGCATAATGGCTGAAAACAATCTGGAAATTGTAGATGAGAAACTGGAGGTAGATTTGGCGAGAGTTAAAGCTGAAAATGATTCCATGAGTAGTGGTTTCAGTTTTTATGTCACGAGTAGCAGTGTGAGAGATTAAATATATGTTAATTATGGAACGGATAGTGAGCATAATATATCGGAACCTAGTGTCCCATTTACACCTGGTAATGTTAAAGAAATAAAGCAGGAGCCAATTGTTGCTAGGGAGCAGAAGGACAATGTGGCAGGTATGTTGGCAAATATCTTGCAACATATGGGACAAATAAATGCTAATATGTGTAAAATGGGATCGGATATTGATAGTAAGAAGAATGGGTTTGATTCCGAAATTAAAACGTCATTGAGTTCTGATAGTGACGATAAAATGAATAAAATGGGAATGATATTGATAATAAATGACAAAAACGGAATCAGATATAAAAACTTCACTAAGTTCTGAAATAAACGAATTACATACTGAAGTGGTCGAAATAGAATCCAAAATGGAAAATAAAATTTCAAATTTTAGGGATTCGTGGAAAAATGACCTGGCTATGTTTGGTAATCAGGTCAAGCAAGTATGTAATGCTGCAATTGTAACAGTGGAAAGTGAACTAATGTCACAGATATGGCAAGTTGCTGAGGATAGTGTCCAGCTAGAGAAAAGACTAATTTCTGAATTAAATAAAGTTCATGGACAGATTCAGAATGTAGAAAAATGCTGTGAAGATAGTCACATTGTCTTAGAAAGTAAAATTAAGGAAGGAAATTATGTGTGTATGTAGGTTGCTGTGCAAATGTCTAATAAAATTACTAATATTGAAAGCAACATTAGGTAAATGAGCAGCTATATAACCATGAAGGTAGACTAACAATGGTTGAACAGAAAGCTAACAACAATAATGTGTGTTTAGTGTCTAATGGTGTTGTGGAATCTACTGAAATGGCCTATGAGATGCATCGCCAATTTTTGAAATTTTAGCCAAATAAGAATGTTCATCCAAAAGAGTTTTGGAGTGATTTCAAAGATGTTTTGCCTAAAGTGTGGAATGATAAGCAAAAGATTGGTTTCATTACATCAAATTTAATGGTGGAAGCTAGAATATGGGGGAATTTAGCTTCTGATAAATATGACAGTTTAGGGGATTTCAAGCAGGCTTTTTACAAAGAATACTTGGGAAAGAGAAAGCAGATGGAAGCTTTAAACAAGTTTTGGCCGGGGGGAAAAGTATGAACCAAAGAAAGATAGGATCAAAGGTTTGTGCAAAAGTGGATGACTACCTTGTCATATTTAAATGCAAAAGTAGAAACAGAGCAGATCATTAAGGGCATAGAGAATACGTTGTCGTTATATTGACAGAATAAGATCATTTCGGCTCCTCGAGATGATACTGATAGGTTTATCTATTATTTAGAAATATTAGAAAACATTTTGAAAGAGGAGGAAAGTAATAGGAAAGAATATAGGCCTCCCGCGAGACCCAATGACAATAGGACGGAAGTCAATCTAAATAGAATAGGCATACAAAGAGGTAATCATTACCAGGGTAGATATAGAGTAGAGGAGGTACAGGTTCTGCTGGAAGTAGGTTCAATGACAGAGTACAGTATTTTGATTGCAATCAGCTGCGAGCTGATGGCATAATGGGTGAGCATTACCTATCAGACAATGGAAATGTCAGAGGCAATGAGATCGCACAGCAGGGAAACGTATAGCGGTCTGTGATGACGCTAGCATTTGCAGACTGCAACCGTATAGACTAAACCCGCTAGCAACGCCCTTTGTAAAGAAGGCACCTACTAAACAATGTATTGAATGTAATTTTAATGAAATCAGAAGGGCAGGGGAGAGTGATACTGAGAAGCAGTTTATTTCTTTAGAAAAAAAGTAGCATTTCGTGGAAAGGAAAGTTCTAGTAAATATCGCAGGAACCATGCTAAGAAGGAACTTAATACAGAAATTAAAGACTCAGGTCAGGAGGGGGGAGTGAGTCAGCACTGCGAAACTGTTGTGAGACTACCTGTATACGGTGGAAGTGACACTATGGGAATACAAGAGGATGTTGTAAATAGACTGAATCAAGTAATTTCGGAATGTGGGGATGAAGGGACCGAAGAGGAAGAAGAAGTAAATGATTTAGATAGTTCTGACAACACCTTGGGTAGGGTTGTAGAAACAAAGATTATTCTGGAGGATGAGATGTTAGAGAAATCTTTTGATTTGTCTTTAGTGGAAAAGATAGTAAAAGCCGCCACTTATAATGAAGTGAAAGGGGTGCCAGTTAAGTGTACGTCCAACAGAAGGAGTAGGCTTTGACAGGCGTGAAGTAGTGCAAGATTTATTGGAAGAACCTAAGTCTGTAATTAGAAGTGAATAAGTGGGGCAACCTATAGTAGAAGTAACTGTGTTTGAAGAAAAGGTTCCTTGCTTGATAGACACCAGATCAGAAGTTTGCGCAGTGTCACAAAATTTTGTGAATTCTCTTCCAAAATGTAAACAAATAGTGATAATCCCTGTGAGTGGGTTAAAAATTGTGGTGCCATGGGTAAAAGCAAGGAAGCAGTAAAGCAATCACTGTAGGTGGAATACAGATAGAACTGAATTTTTTGATTATCAATGGGCTCAGTGTGGAAATGTTAATAGGCGCCAATTTCTTGAATAAATATCAAGGTGGGATGATTTTGGAACCAATCATGCAATGGTTAGGGTAAATGGAAAACTGGTAACTATAGCTTTCACAGCCAAAAGACATAGTGTGAAAAATGAAATAAGTGATACTCTGATCCGATAGTGTAGGACCACTGAGGTAATTGAAGGTTATAATGAATATGGCGATAGAAGGGAAGTAGATCCTTCTGAGCTAGAGAATGTCAGAATCAGGATCAATGAAAAATTAGAGGAACTAACTGATTTGACGAATGTACAATGACAAGATCTGAGGCAAATTTTAAATAGGCATTGTGAAGTATTTTCCGACCAGCCCAGATGAGTTCGGAAATATTTGTGCTATTTAACTGTGAAAGAAGATGCACATTTTTTCCGAAACCCTTCGCTGTTCCAGAAGTGCATAAGGAAACTGTTCGCAATTTGATACAGAACATGCTCGAATGGGGGATAATTGAAAAAGCAATTAGTGTCTACAATAACCCATTTGTTACAGTACCTAAGGATGGCTCAATTAGGCTAGTTTTGGATGCCAGGGCATTAAATAAAATTATGTTACCGGAAAGTGATAGTCCTGAAAACACAGAAGAATTATAAAAAAAATTTAAAGATGTAAAATTTTTTAATTCTATGGATGTAACTTGTGGTTACTGGAATTTACCTTTGGCTAAAGAATTCAGAAACTACACAGGATTCCTGTTTGAAGGACGATGTTACCAGTACGAGGTAGTGCTCTTTGGGTTGAACATCAGTGTATGTGCTTTTGTTTGGGCAATGTCCCAGGTCTTAGGTGATCAGTTATTAAGGCAGATAACTGTTTAGGTGGACGATGTATTAGTTTCGATTCCCACTTGGGGAGAGCATTTCATATTGTTAGACAAGGTTAGAGGCAATTAAAATGGGGGAATGAAACTGAAGTTAGACAAAACCGAATTTGTGAAGAAAGAACTTAAATTCATGGGACATATAGTTAGTGGTGAAGGGATTATGCCCGATCCAGGTAAATTAAAGGCTGTTAGAGATTATGTAGCCCCAACTACACGTAAAGAGCTAAAGGGTATGTTTGGCCTTTTCGGATTTTACCGACAATTTGTACCGGGTCAGTTATTTAATGAATCTTGTCTGAGGGAACCTTTAAAGAAGACTGTGCCTTATAAGTGGAACCAGGAGTGTCAAACAGCTTTCGAAAAACTTAAAGAAGCACTGGTGAATGGTCAGATTTTGAACCATCCTTACTTTTCAAAACTTCTTTTTTTTTTTTTTTTTTTTTTTTTACCAGAGGCTTGTGGTTACGGTCTGGGGGTGGAATTGTCCCAAATCGAAACGGTTGGTGAAGAACCGGTCCACAAAACGATCGCCTAAGCAAGTCGGTCGTTGCAACAAGCGGAGAAAAATTATAGCATTTCGGAACTGGAAGCATTGGCCATTATTTTCGGATTACAGAAATTTGAACAATATCTTCTAGGACATAAAGTTATGATTTTTACAGACCATAATGCTCTAACATATTTAGATACTTGTCAGCTTAAGCATGACAGACTGAGGAGATGGCCTATGTACTTACAGCAATTTGACTCTGAGATGAAGTATACAGGGTGTTACAAAAAGGTACGGCCAAACTTTCAGGAAACATTCCTCACAGACAAATAAAGAAAAGATGTTATGTGGACATGTGTCCGGAAACGCTTAATTTCCACGTTAGAGCTCATTTTACTTTCGTCAGTATGTATTGTACTTCCTCGATTCACCGCCAGTTGGCCCAATTGAAGGATGGTAATGGTGACTTCGGTGCTTATGTTGACATGCGACTCATTGCTCTACAGTACTAGCATCAAGCACATCAGTACGTAGGATCAACAGGTTAGTGTTCTTCACGAACGTGGTTTTGCAGTCAGTGCAATGTTTACAAATGCGGAGTTGGCAGATGCCCATTTGATGTATGGATTAGCACGGGGCAATAGCCGTGGCGTGGTACGTTTGTATCAAGACAGATTTCCAGAACGAAGGTGACCCGACAGGAAGACGTTCGAAGCAATTGATCCGCGTCTTAGGGAGCACGGAACATTCCAGCCTATGACTCGCGACTGGTAAAGACCTAGAACGACGAGGACACCTGCAATGGACGCGGCAATTCTTCGTGTAGTTGACGATAACACTAATGTCAGCGTCAGAGAAGTTGCTGCTGTTCAAGGTAACGTTGACCACGTCACTGTATGAAGAGTGCTACGGGAGAACCAGTTATTTCCGTACCATGTACAGCGTGTGCAGGCACTATCAGCAGCTGATTGGCCTCCACGGGTACACTTCTGCGAATGGTTCATCCAACAATGCATAAATCCTCATTTCAGTGCAATTGTTCTCTTTATGGATGAGGCTTCATTCCAACGTGATCTAATTGTAAATTTTCACAATCAACATGTGTGGGCGACGAAAATCCGCACGCAATTGTGCAATCACGTCATCAACACAGATTTTCTGTGAACGTTTGGGCAGGCATTGTTGGTGATGTCTTGATTGGGCCCCATGTTCTTCCACCTACGCTCAATGGAGCACGTTATCATGATTTCATACAGGATACTCTACCTGTGCTGCTAGAACATGTGCCTTTACAAGTACGACACAACATGTGGTTCATGCACGATGGAGCTCCTGCACATTTCAGTCGAAGTGTTCTCGACAACAGATTCGGTGACCGATGGATTGGTAGAGGCGGACCAATTCCATGGCCTCCACGCTCTCCTGACCTCAACCCTCTTGACTTTCATTTATGGGGCATTTGAAAGCTCTTGTCTACGCAACCCCAGTGCCAAATGTAGAGACTCTTCGTGCTCGTATTGTGGACGCCTGTGATACAATGCGCCATTCTCCAGGGCTGCATCAGAGCATCAGGGATTCCATGCGATGGAGGGTGGATGCATGTATCCTCGCTAACGGAGGACATTTTGAACATTTCCTGTAACAAAGTGTTTGAAGTCACACTGGTACGTTCTGTTGCTGTGTGTTTCCATTCCATGATTAATGTGATTTGAAGAGAAGTAATAAAATGAGCTCTAACTTGGAAGTAAGCATTTCCGGACACATGTCCACATAACATATTTTCTTTCTTTGTGTGTGAGGAATGTTTCCTGAAAGTTTGGCCATACCTTTTTGTAACATATCATATTTGCCATTTCATCTTCATCTACATCCTCTTCCATTTCCATAATATTGTCCTCAAGTACATCGCCCTTGTATAGACTCTCTATATACTCCTTCCACCTGTAGGGCGATACTCGGTACTGTGCGAGGGCTGCTCATCAGCTGTATCCGGAGTGTTTTACACACCACCAGACACTTTCATATTCCCTTTTTGCTATTGTGTACCAGCAGGCCTCAGAGACAGGTACATTAACCACCAGAGGGCCAGTTGTGATGTTCCATGATGGCACTGTGCATCAAAATTTGAAGAGGCTTTACACCATGCAGTGGAAGAGGACGTGACTATGAATACCTGAAACATAGGAGGGTGACTGAATGTGGATCACCAAACTGTGTGTCCTGTTCTGCATGAGCAGCAGCTACACACTTACCACCATCAGAAGGTACAGGAAATTTACTCAGAGGGTTTAGCTCACAAGCTCACTTCTGCATATGGTTATTGCACTGTTGTGTAGACAATCCTGTGTCGCCACAGCAGGTTCTTTTCCATCCATTGAACACAACATGACTTCTTTTTGACCACATTCAATAGCACAATTTGCCTCCAACCGTCATTGACAACTTTTGGCGCCTCTTCCCAGCAGAATTTAACACCATTGAACTCTGTGGTAGCATCTCCATCTACACCTACTTCCACCATGACCTGAAACGGATATGGGCTGTGTCTATCAAAGCTCATTCCAGCAAATGAAATACTGGCTCATGTCAACCACACTACTCCCATTTTATCAGATCAAAATCTCTCTGGCACCAAAACCCTACCCCTGTCTCTCCAGTCATACTGTCTGCATCCCATGTGGGCACACTGGATGCTTCACATGGCAGTACTACCGTTCAGTGCTCATACTGCAGCCACTGTAACTTCATGAAACTGCCCAATTGTGTCTTACAAAAGTACCATCCACAGCATAACTGACCACACATATCTGTGGAGCACCTTTTCAACAAATGGTCCAGTCATGTATCACAAAAGTACCACCTATGACATAATTGGTCACACACAACTACACATCTGCACACCATGACTTCAAGAAGTGGTCAAGTCATGTATCGCAAAAGTGCCAGCCACAGCACGATTGTTCATGTGCACCCTTTGCAGCATCACTTTGAGAAACGGTTCAGTCACATTTCACAAGAGTGCTAGCAATGGCACAACTGGTCATTAAAATGAGTACCTATCGCTGAAGCAGTCACCAACCCCACTTGTGTCTTCCACTGAAGAGACTTCAGTGCTTTTGTAGCTTCCAAGCAGAGTGGACATGTACCTTGTACTGTGTAAATATTTTTGCAGTAAGGCATTATCATTGTTCCATACTATCTCAAACCTCAATTATTTCATACACACACTCCAACCATTTCAGTTAACTAGAAAAAAAACTATATCAATTAATCACAACAAGAATAATAAACTGAAGAGAGGAATTGCAATGACAAGTATGAAGTCTTGGAAAACAAGTGAGAATAGTTGCAGAAAAGCTGGTGAAGAAAGGGAATGCAGGTATGAACATGTGTGCAAGTCACTCAGATACGCACAGGGTTTTGTTAGATTGTTCTCATCTGGGTACAAGTGAATGACACTGTAACAGGATATTAAAAAAGTGAGAAAAATCCACAGCCTCCAAAAGTATCAGATACTATGGACAGTAAGACATTATAGTCTCCATAAACGTTCTGTTTGTATTGTTGTCTGAAAACATTCAGCTAACTTCTTTCCACTTCACTTATCTCTCAGAGCCTTATCCGCCTTGTAAGACTAGAGATATCGATCCCGCACTTGAAGGATCAAATCACCCCTAAACTTATTTGCTACAGAGCAGCGGCATCGCTGATGGGGATGTCCCATCAATCTAGAATGGAGAGATTGATGCTTGGAGATCTTTTGGCGTGAAGGAGAGAGTCAGTCGAGAAAGAGCATACTTACAGTTCAGATATTGAGTTTTTGCGCTTCTCGTGATAGTGCATAAATGTGAAAGATTTTAATTTCGTGTCATGGAAACTGTTAATAATGAAAGAGTGATCGAACAGGAATGAACTGGCAATGGTAAGCTCATACAGCCTCGTGGTGAATGAGTGACTGTATTTGTAGAGTGAGTGCAATTAGAACTAGTAGGGACCTGTAGTAGGAAGTCGAAACGGAATAAAATTAACTTTGTCATACAACAGTTTTTGCATATTACGAACTCTTCATTATTAATGAAAATATTTTGGAAGATACAAACCATCGAACGGTGTGGGAGAGTAGATCGGGCATGCATTTTAGGCTCATGGTCAGAACATAAGTTATCGGCTCATGTACCTTGGGAGTAAGCTCACCCTCTAAAACTGACTACTTAGTAATGTATGATGCCTAATTTTACTGACCAGCCGCAAAACACCAAGTAGTTATCACCTATTATCATTTATAAAAAGCACTAAAATAGTAGGGAGCAGCTTACATTTAGAGATAATACAAGACGACCTGCTTAAATCTTTGGAGGCGATCGGTGATAAAGTGAAATGAGTGCAAAAAGTAGTTTTCAAAGATCTGCGTACAACAGAACGGCCAAAACAAGAAAGAAGATGTAGGAAGACCGCAGAATGAGACAAAGGATCAAACAGATGGCACATCACAACGAACGGCAGCTAGCAACGGCAGACAATGTAGATCATAGTGTCGCAAGTTGCTATGAGCCATTAACAGAAACTATTACTGTAGAAATAGTTTAACATTGCAGAATAGGCCAGAAAGTGATTAAAGATGTGTGTGATGAAAAAGTGATATTTCAGAAATTTTGATGTTGATAAAAATTTCGTAATATTCAGGAAACATAATAGTAAACTTAAAACTGAAAAAAATGGAGTCAAAGTTGATGATACATAAGATCAAAAAAAGAGAGCATTTCAAATGAGGACAATTATCAGCTAAGTGTAGAGGAAGAGGAAAAACTTACAAATAATGGAAGTATTGAAAGAAATATGAAGGGAACGAAAGAAGGATATTAAAGAAATGCTGAGGGAACAAAAGGAAAAGATTAAAGAAAATATCAAGGAAATGTTTAAGACAAGGGAGAAAGTGCCGGATGAAAAAATAAACAAACAAAAGAGATGAACAAAAGAAAATAAACGAAGAAACAAAATCACAACTAGGGAAACAGGAAACAGAAATCAAGAAAACAGCAGCATGAGAAAGTAACATGGCTGTTCTGGCAAATGTGATGGCGCAAAGACAAGAGGCATCTAGTAAATGCGTAAAGGAGATTGAGCAAGTAATACAATTTGCAAACCAAGTGGCAGGAGAAGTGCAGAAGATACAGCAAACTATTGAAAAGCGGGTTGAACAGGCAGTCAATAGCAACGTGTTCAGTGTAGCAAAATCAGCGACTGGTCACATGCAATAGTGGCCAAGATGGAACCCCAAGTGGAATTTATACATAGTTGTAAATTCAGTAAAGTACATATGTCGTCGTTCATATAACAGGAGAAAGGATGGTACTAATGATGAAGTCTTGGAAAAGTAGCTGAAGAGAAATCAGTCTCTTGACACACCCTCCAATGAGAGAAATATGCTGCAATGGGTGGTACAAAGATTACCATGTGAAGTATGTGGTCACTCAATAGGAATTATAATTGTCTCAGCTGAGCAGGCCAGGATCATATATGCGCAATTAGAACACGGGGACAGACCACCAGAAGTGCAAGGAGACAACTCTAATAATGCAACACTGCAGTGAAACATGTGCCATAAACAAGGGTGGAGAAATGAGCATAGAAACAGAAGAGGCAAAGGGCACAGTGATTACACTCTCGGATACTGGAAGAGAAAGGCACAGGCGGATGAGAGGAATAAGAGTGCGGCTCATGGGAAGATACACTACTGGTCATTAAAATTGCTACACCACGAAGATGGCGTGCTAAAGACGCGAAATTTAACCGACAGGAAGAAGATGCTGTGATATGCAAATGATTAGTTTCTCAGAGCATTCGCACAAGGCTGGCGCTGGTGGCGACACCTACAACGTGCTGACATGAGGAAAGTTTCCAACCGATTTCTCATACACAATCAGCAGTTGACCGGCGTTGCCTGGTGAAACGTTGTTGTGATGCCTCGTGTAAGGAGGATAAATGCGTACCATCAGATTTCTGACTTTGATAAAGGTCGGATTGTAGCCTATCGCGATTGCAGTTTATCGTACCGCGACATTGCTGCTCGCGTTGGTCGATATCCAATGAATGTTTGCAGAATATGGAATTGCTGGGTTCAGGAGGGTAATACGGAACGCCGTGCTGGATCCGAACGGCCTCATATCACTAGCAGTTGAGATGACAGGCATCTTATCCACATGGCTGTAATGGATTGTGCAGCCACGTCTCGATCCCTGAGTCAACAGATGGGGACGTTTGCAAGACAACAACCATCTGCACGAACAGTTCGACGACGTTTGCAGCAGCATGGACTGTCAGCTCAGAGACCATGGATGCGGTTATCCTTGACACTGCACCACAGACAGGAGCGCCTGAAATGATGTACTCAACGACGAACCTGGGTGCACGAATGGCAAAACATCATTTTTTCGGATGAATCCAGGTTCTGTTTACAGCATCATGACGGTCGTCTCGGTCACCTCTTGTTCGCAGTGATGGCACTTTGAACAGTGGACGTTACATTTCAGATGTTTTAAGACCCGTGGCTCTACCCTTCATTCGATCCCTGTGAAACCCTACATTTCAGCAGGATAATGCACGACCGCATGTTGCAGGTCCTGTAGGGGCCTTTCTGGATACAAAAAATGTTCGACAGCTGCCCTGTCCAGCACATTCTCCAGATCTCTCACCAACTGAAAACGTCTGGTCAGTGGTGGCCGAGCAACTGTCTCGTCACAATGCGCCACTTACTACTCTTGATTAACTGTGGTATCGTGTTGAAGCTGCATGAGCAGCTGTACCTGTACACGCCAGCCAAGCTCTGTTTGACTCAATGCCCAGGCGTATCAAGGCTGTCATTATGGCCAGAGGTGGTTGTCATGGGTACTGATTTCTCAGGATCTATACACCCAAATTGCGTGAAAATGTAATCACATGTCAGTTCTAGTATAATATATTTGTCCAATGAATACCCGTTTATCATCTGCATTTCTTCTCGGTGTAGCAATTTTAATGGCCAGTAGTGTAGATTCAAAGAATGGAGGCCGATAAGTGGCACGGAACCGCCCGAAAATGAGAACATGGGAAATATAGAGCGTTCAGGATTAACCTGGCCTTATACGTATTTGGAGGGGCCACAAATAACTAGAGAAACAAAGAGACACATTTACGTAATAAAATCAGAAAAAATAAGGGAAGAAGCAGAAGACCTGTTAGAAGAAGATACTACAGTAAAAGACCAGGCAGTAACCACTCCTGTAATCGGTGTTAAAATATGTGTGGGTGTGACTAAATCATTAGTTGACTCGGGAAGCCAAATGTGCGCCATGGGAAACAATGTGTGTACGAATTACTGAATAGTGTATTCAAAATAAAACGAATCGTGAGTGAATACGGGAAAACTGCTAACTGTCAGGTAATGGTCCCAGTTGAAATAGAAAGAGAATCGTATCGAATGGATGCTGTGGTCATGTCTAATTAAAAAGAGAAAGTCATGACTGGCTCCAATTGGTTGACAGAGAACAATTCTGAGGTAGATTATGGGCGTAATGAAATGAGGTTATACGATGGAGAAAAGCAGAAAAAGTATATTTAGTGACAAAACGACAATGGATAGAATATAACGTTTTTCCTGCATTTACTGATTTGCAACACAAGAAAAGGAAGTAGAAAAGGAGAATTTAGTAGACAAAGCGGAAGATCTATATCTCTGATTAGTGAGGAAGAAGCAAATAAGCTGACATGGGAAGAAATTAATACCAAAATAAATGGAATTTCTAATATAGTGGCTGTAGCAGCTGGACAGCTACCCAGCTTAATTGAAAGTTTTTGGAAAAAGACTGGGGATGATAAAAGGCCCACCATATCATACAAAAATTGAAACCTCATAAACGATATTTTAAGCCATCTCATCTAATTCTATTAGTCAGGAAGAAAACAGTAGGAAAGGAGTTGCAAAAAATTCGGAATACAGCAGTAATATATAGGCCTCGAATTCAGTACTAGCCCTTTAGTCATTGTGGCAAAGAAAATCGGAGATGTGAGGCATGTGTTGGATACATCCCAAGCCAACAAAGTATTTGTTCCAGAAGGTAATCTTCAAATAATCATTCATTAGCTAATTCAAAAATTCAAAGGAGCAAGAATATTTACAAGTCTCGAACTAACGTCTGGATATCACCAAGTTTTGCTGGACCCAGGCGGCACGGACAATATGTTTATACAAAGGGAGGTGTTATCAATACAAAATGCTAACTTTTGAGTTGGAAGTATCGGTATCAGGTTTTATGTATACACTAGACTGAGTGTTGAAAAAATTGCTATTTGCATGGATAATGTATTTATAACCAATGAAACATGAGAGGAACGAATAAAGGCATTAGGAGAAATATTAGAAAAGTATGTGCTTGTAGGCGCAAGACTTAATTTTCAGAAATCGGAATCTGGCAGACCAGAGATACGTTTCCTAGGTATCAAACCATTTCTGGAAAAGCTGGCAGTCATAAGAGATTTTCTGATAGCGAAGAACAGAAAGCCATTAAAAGGCTTTTACGGCCTCTGTGGCTTCTATCGATTGTTTGTTGATGAAAAAACTTCGACTAGCGAGATGCTGCATAGAATATTGAAATAAGGCATAGTCTTGGTTAGTAACATGTATGAGAGATTTCGAGAAAATAAAAGAAGAGCTCTGTGTTGCTCCCCTACTGGCTCATCCAGATATGACGAAAATATTCTACTTAGGTTGTGATGCATCGGATTATGGTGTCAGGATCCATTTATATCAAAGAGAAGAAGAAGATGATGATGAAAAGGATGGTATAGGAACAGCTGCTTCGGTAGTTGGCTATTAAGGGCGCAAGAGAAAAGTATTTCATGACTCAGAAGGAGCCATGGGTAGTAGTGTTTGGGATTGCAAAAATTAGATACTATGTAGTGGGACCGAAAATCAGTTGTGGTAACAGATCACAAGGGTCTATCTTTTATGTTAACATGTAGACATTGGGTAACTATAGTGATTAAGTGGTTGCTGGCTCTACAAGAATTTGATTTTAATATTCATTAAGGAGACACCCGGGCCCCTGTCTCGCCCATGTTAATTCACCGATGTTAATGATCCATTATCTCAGAGACTGTTGTAGATACGGATTTGAAATTTCTGAATTATATAAACTACTGTCTCTTTATTCTACTGATCTACGATGGAAGGTTTTGCATCAAAACAAAAGGTTTTACAAATTTTTTACTCAATGCCTGTACTTCTGCAAAAATTTTGTTAACATAAACATACATAAAAATAGCTGAACTGAACGCATATTCTTGGTTGTAGATCCATGGCTTACTGGATAGTTGTGCAGGACCCTGTAAAAGTTTCAGTGCAGTAGGATGAATAGTTTCTGAGAAAACGGGGAATTTGTAGTGAAAAATATATACACTGAGAAAAGGACGTTTAAAGTTTTCATATGAAATTCCTTACCTTTATTGTTACATGATGTTATTAAAAACACCCTGCTCCATACTCTAGGTCATCTTCACCACCAGTTCTATCAAGTAAAAGCTGCCTTCTCCTTTTCCTTGCCTCTTTGGTCACATGTTTTGCTGAAACCTCAGCTTTTTTCTCTCATCTGATGTCAACTTTGTGAAGAACTTCCACTGTATGCTTCCCCAAAATCACTCTCAGCTTCTCAAGTACTCTCAGTCTGCCGCTACATCCATTATTAAATGTGATTACAGTGTCATACGTCCCTAACTGTAGGGCCTTCATCCCAACAAATACACTTTTTGGTATGCGAGTCCAGAGAAGATTACTGACAGATTCGTTGACGTTTTGTGTTTTCTCATGCAAACACCTTTTCAACAGATATAGGCTTCAGAGCCTCCATTACTGCTTGAGGCACACTGTTTTTATGCTTAAAATCTGCCAGAGATCCTTCAGCTTCAGATTTTCTATATTTGCACCATGTCTCAAAAGGAGGAGGACAAAAACAATGTTAGGGGTTGTTATCAGTTGAAATTTTATGATAGTAGATAGCCCACACAGCTCTCACCATCTTGTGCAAATCATTGATGTTGTCCCTGATAGCTTTGCCATAATAATCTTGAAACTGATCTATCACCTTTTCAGTCAGTGTGCCAGGACCTTTTATTGTTTTACCATCTGATAGCTTTGCGTTGCCAAGTTTTATTTTCTGAGACATGCACCCATTCTCTTTCTCACATGGCCTACACACTCTAGTTCAGGTATGGGCACACTGTAAGGTTTGCTGTCCACTACTGCTTTGAAAGACTTGCTGTCTCCATTTCCCAAGAACAGAATGTACCTAACTCCCCTTTCTTCCTCAGATCGCTGAAAAATATTTACTGCAGCAGCAACTTCTATCCCTCCACTTGTTCCCTCATAATTTGTTCCACAGTTTGGCTTATGGGCTTACTCTCTCTCTATCCACACCAGCACTTGTGCATCCTTGACAATATTTTGTCAAAATCTCAAGATCAGGACTTTTCCTGTGTCAACACTTGTTGCTGTTGCAACTCCATTCTTAGATTTGTGTCCTTGTCTCTGCCAGGAACCATCAAAGACGACACTGATACCAGTGTAACCATCATTTGCTTCCACTGCTTCTTTTGTTGCAGATATCATGGAATCTGTAGCCACTTCCTTTACACAATCATCAGTGACAATTGTGTAGTGTTCATACTCTGTAGGAGGACGTGGAAAATTCGTGATGCTGCACAACATTTTCCCAGCTGCCTGACCCTTCCCAATGCACCTCAGTCCATATACTAATCTTACGTTATTAGTATACAAGTTGTTTTTGCACTTGCCTGATGTGCAAAACGATTTAGAGAATTCGCAGTTCTGACAGGAAATACGTAAATGACAAACAATACCTTTCATTTCTGATTCATCTTCAGACAGTGTTACTGCACCACTACAAAGAGAACAACTCACTGCTTCACTTAGATCACAAGCCAAAATACCGAACTCAACAATTATATTCGTATCCATGACTTCTTCTACACTGAGCTCTTCATAAACTCTAAAGTCAACTTTTCTTTTTGAAGCACTGGGGGGAGAGGGTGTAGGCACTGCACTTCTCTTGTCACTGCTGTCGCTTGTAGTTCCTTGTGATATACTCAAACAAGCTTCATCAGCTACACATTTTCGGTAAAAAAAGTTACCTTTGTTCCTTCGCTTCTTGAATATTCCACGTGGTTTTGTCACTTGTCTTCTGCAAAATGCTGTCAATGTCTGCTTGCTGAGCGAACTAAAACCCACTAAACAGAAAGTTATTCACGAAACACTTCGCTCCTATCAAACCAAAGGCTACGGAAACAATACACTGTGTATAGCAGACTGTCAACTACAAAACAACAAAACCACAGCCTTTATAGCGAATAGTTTCGCAAACATGACAATTCAAATGAGTCAATGTAAGTCGCGAGGAGGAAAACTGACAATACAGATATACAGTAAAGGACGATAATACCAACAAGATAATATTTCCACCAAATAGATAATATATCAGAATGTTCAGGGGATTCCGTAGATTTTAATGAAACAAAAAAATAAAAAGCAATTGTTTTCCATTTTTTGGCCCGGGTCTCCCCTTTTGCCAGGCAAGCAAGAAGTAATGCTGAATGCGCTATCACATCTGCCTAGGGGTCTAGAGGGCGAAGCACCATCGCTTTTGCCGAGGGAAAATAGTATTAGTCACATAGAAGGGGTTACTCACGAAGAAGCAGTGCGAAGAATGTTACGAAACATTAGGAGGGAGGAAAATAAAGAAAAAAAGCTAGTGTTAATCAAGAGAAAATACAACAGTGCCAGGGAAGATATAAACACACTATAATCTTGTGTACGATGGAGTATTGTAAGTAATGCAACACATTTTTTCTCAGCTAGTTTCGGCTGAAAAAATGCAGAATTTGTTGTGGGACATCGTGGAATATTACCGCTTCAGCCTCTTTAGTTTCATGAGACTCCAGCAGGAGGTGGCACTATATGCAGCCTTCAAAACAGCTTCTGTAACAGAGGTGCACTGCAAGCAGACAGCTATTGTTGAATTTCTTTTGACAGAAAAGCAGAGCATCGCAGGTATTCATAGGCTCTTGCCGAATGTCTACAGAGACCTGGCACTGAACAAAAATACGTTGAGTCGTTGGGTAACGTGTCTGTAATCATCGAAAAAGATCGCGAAAAATTGTCCAGTCTCCAGCGTGTCAGCTGACCACACACGGCTGTGATTCCGGCAGTGTTGGAACGTGTGGACACACTCATTTGACTTGATCCACGGATCACAATCAGATACTTCGCTGCAGAACTGGACATCTTGTTGGTAGAGCTTACAGGAATGTATCAACTATCTGTAGAATCGATGATTCGCAGAAACGGAGCTGTATTGCGTTACAAAGATGGCCCAAGGAGCTATTAAGCAGGTGGTCATAATGTTTTGGCTCGTCTGTACTTGTAGCTGTGTACCGCTAAAGGGTTCCTAATTGTAGAGTGTGACATGGCGGTGTATAATGTAACTATGTGCGTAAGAAACAGCGTACTGTAATCTAGTTCCGAATTTGAAGATTTCGAGCGCTGCGACATTTGCAACAATTCAATGTCTTGGGTTGACTACCATCGATCGTCCTCCATATAATTCCGACTTGGCTCCATCCGATTTTCAGCTGTTTCCGAAAATGAAGAACACCTTCGAGAGTTCATTTTGATAGTGATGAAGCGGTTAAGTGGAGGTGAGGTTGTGACTCCGCCAACAAAGTCGAACGTTCTATAGTGACGGTATCAACAAACTGTTCTGCAAGAGTCTATTGTACGATTTTATTCCATAGTATAATACACTATTTTGAATTTTTGACTTGTTCCTCCTGTTTGGATGTAAACACTGTCTGGATTTGATTCCATGGTCTTGTATTGTGCCATTTGTCATGTACAGATTAAGATTTTTTCTTATATACATGATGTTTTGATAGGTTTATTCAAACAGAAGTGTCAGAGTTTCTAGCTTTTTGAATAAATCTCTACAGTGTGTCCTGTTACAGCCATTTGTTACTATTTGTATAGCTATTTTCTGTATATTGAAAATAGTCTGTATGTTTCCACCACTTATTCCCCAAAACATTATTCCTTAACTGTGGATTGATTGCATATATCCAAAGCA
Source organism: Schistocerca piceifrons (assembly GCF_021461385.2). Classification (NCBI taxonomy): domain Eukaryota; kingdom Metazoa; phylum Arthropoda; class Insecta; order Orthoptera; family Acrididae; genus Schistocerca; species Schistocerca piceifrons. The sequence goes on from NC_060138.1 coordinate 845,257,186, forward strand.
GGCTACTTTGAGGCATGAAATGCACACAGGATTCACAATGCATAACATGCTAAGAATAGCTTCTTTGCCAAAATTCTCACATGTTTTGTCCATTTTAACTGACAATCTAAATTCATCCCCAAGAATCTGTTATCAGTTACATGATCTAGTACATCATTGTTTACTTTTAATATGGTATCATTGGGTTTTTTATTTTGTCAGAAGTTTATACAGTTTGTATTTTTTACATTTAAAGTTACTCTATTCCTAAATAATCAGTTGATGTCTCTGAGATCTTCATCGAATTTTTTCTGTTAACTGAGTTGAATTTTTGTAATCACTAACTGCTGTTATCGCAAATAGCATTTTTTCTCCATACCTACACTCTGTGGGAAATCATTTACAAATATAGGGAATGGGATAGCTCCCAATACACTTCCCTGGGTGACGTCTATTTGAATACATTTCGGATCTGATAAGTGTTTTACTACTAGTCTTTCAGAAATATGTGAGATTTCAACTCCTGGCACCCTGTTTTCTTAATGACTTAAACCAATTCTGTGCTGTACCCATTGTTCCTAATACTTCTAATTTGCGTAGTAAAATTCTGTGGTCAACTGTGTCGAATGTCTGTGATTGGCCCAAAAAAGTACCTGTTGCATTATCGCCCTTGTATAATGCTTCAAGTACAACTTTAGTAAACTGTGCTGTAGCTGACTGTGTACTTCTTGTGGGATTGAAACAGAACTGCACATTGAATTGAAGGTTGTATTTATTTAAGTACTTCATTAGTCTATTTCTTCATTATGGTTTCGGTAGTTTTGGAATTGCAAGATAATTAAGAAATTGGACTGTGGTTTTCTACATTTTCTGGGACACCACTTTTTAATACTGATATTACTTTTGATTTTCCTGTATCCTGGATAGGGCGTCCGCTTCCCAAAGTTTCCTTGTGGCAGCGGAGGGAGTAGGCTGGCAGTTGTCTGTATATGCTGTAACTCCGTGTTGCACATTTTTGACATCGTTTTCACATCTTTAAAGAGACCATTTTTGACTAAGCTGCGTAAATCTGGAAAGGATATGATCTGTATTTGTATGATGAGTCGAAAATAGGTCTCGGCCCGAAACTAGCCATCGAATGAATAAAAATAAAGTAAAATTTGCAACTTGGAAATGGTTTTTCGGTGTACAAAAATAGATATAAATTTGAACTATAAGAGAGCACATAAAATAGCGACGGCATTTCAAGGTACGTATCTACAGATCAGTAACACAAAACATTCTTTACTTTTTTTCAAATTCTCTTCTCAGAATGTAGGATGGCGTAAAGTATCGATGCTCTCGAAGATCAATGACACAACTACAAAATTCGACAAATCGACTTTATTGCTTCACCTCAGAAATAGGCAGCACATACCGCGAAACATCGTCAGAACTGCTGTTGGACACCGTGACACTAGAGGGTAGTTGCGTCTTTGTGGAAATATCGATTGTTATGACTTAGAATGGGAAGACCGTCATCATAATTGTCAGTTGCGTTTTTGAGATTCGTGAATGAAATGACGTATTCGGTGAAACAATGACGCAGTTGCTGAATGTTGCAGGTTGAGAATCATTTCAACTGAAATCCTGGGTGCGATAGCGACATTGTGTCACTGTTTCCCCGATGTTCGAGTAACTTCTGCGTCATAATCATTCTTAACATAACTGTTTTCTCAACGTTTAAATAACTTTTATGCCATAACTGTTCATAGCGTCATTGTTCATGTGAGCAAAATGGCTTGACATATAAGTCACTTTCTTTTCTGTTTTATAGAGGCATAAATGGGCGACTGAGCAGTTAAGAATATGTGCCTGAGCTCTTGAAGGGCAAATGGAGCGTAACAAAAGGACTAGGGAGATAAATTGTTCCATGATAAATGAAACACAGCTACAGGTCAACAGAACAGAGGAACAGCCGTCAATTCCACTGCAACATAAGAAAAAAACAAGAGCGCAAGGAGGAGCCACAGGCATCACCATCAAAACTAAGTTCAACGTGTCATAAATGACGGAAGTTTCGAGTATGTATGTGACTAAAAGGGCAAGTGCAAGAAAATCAGTTTTGAAATGAGTGCCAGTGCCAGTAACATTCCGTCTGGGTCTGTCAAATTCAAGTGAAAAATCACTTATCCATAAAGAAAAAGCTCCGATTAAAAGCCTAAAAAAAGAATGCAGAATGTTAGCAATTGATGCAAAGTAAAAGTTAAAACTTTGAGAAACAGTGGGCAAAGTTTTATATCAAGAATAGGTAAAATTGTTTATGCTTGTGCTGCATGGGTGCTGCATGTATTAATGAATGCACCGCCTCTCGTATAAACTATCAGAAGACTACAGGTGTCAACTGTTCGCTAATTACTAGGTGTTGGGATCGTTAGAAAGACAGTGAGATTTTCTGAATTCACCCATTGAGACGCTCATTCTCAAATGTCTTCGCATTACTTTCCAAGAACCTAGAAAGCCAAGTAGCGCTTTCTACTTAATAAAAGACGAGTAGAAGATTCGTGTGTGCAAAAGGTTTCTGATAAACTCTTTAGGAATAACTGAAAGGAAAATCTGTACTGTTATCGAATTGAAAATGACTGGGACTGAGAGGGCACCTGTGGACAAAAGAGGGAAACATGGAGGGCATCGTAAGACTGATTCAGAAATCTTGCATTCAGTTAAGAATAAACTGAATTGGCTGTAATGGGATTCACTATGTAAGAAGTGACACGAGAAGTTATCGATGGTGGCCGATCCATTGCAAAAATGCCCAGAAATTACTCTTGAGAGCGATCTTCTGCTAATCTGCGAGCGGCAAATTACAACGTCTATGTACATATATTCAACACCGAAATCAGCGTCATCAGTAGGAAGCTTCCAAAAACTCTACAGATGAAGAGAAGGTATAGATACAAAATGCATTTCAAGAATAGGAAAAAAAGAACTGAGATGCACAGAGGAAAACAAGGACAAGCAGCTGGCTCAAACTAAGGAGATACAACTAGCTATTTATGATTTACAAGCTGTCTTACCAGTGCCAACAGGACAAACATCGACCTTTTTCTGAAGTTCGTGCCTCAGCAGCTACAATTTCACAGTAAGTGTCCATACACACATTGTTTTCACACTCTTTTATTACTCTTGAAGTCTGTATTACTTATTTTTGCAGTTTGTGTCAGAGACAGGATTTGCCAAAAGTATTCGCTTTTTTTATTTTTTGGCATGAGGCAACTGGGAGCAGAGGCATCATAGAAACAGCAGTTGTGTCTTACAATATCTTGAAGAGTTATCTGAGAACCTTCCTGGGACAAACGTTGTGTTTTACTCCGAGAGCTGTGGAGGACAATAGAAGAACGAGTAAGTACCAAAAACTCAGACTGTGATTCGGAGAAAGTGTGTAACAAAATGTTTCTGTTGTAAAAATCACATTGATTAAAATTTTCATTTTCTATTACAGATATGTGATGGCTGTGTATTTGTATGCTGTAAAATGGCTGAATATTCGGTCCATAATGCACAAGTAATTGATTCATGCTCACACCCAAAACTAGGGAGACACAATTCAAAGGATTGTTGAAAGATCAGTTAAGAGTGCTAAGAAGTTGGTCCAATTTATGTACCCAATCAATACATATCAATCATCCAAAATGCAAAAAAGAAGGTAATCCTCTACATCTTAGAGGAATGGGTTTTTCAGATTTCAAGGGCATTAAAGCTTTGCATGGTGAGAGGGTTCCTTACAGACAGGCAGCAGTAGCTGACAGTGACAGACGCAGCAACAGATAAGTAACCACATTTGTCATTTACGAGTTCCTAACCAGGAGCGAATTTTATTATATCATCTGTGTGCTTTAATAGTTTAGTTTCTTGAGTTTCTGTGTGTAAATTTAACATCTAATAGCCACAGTTCTCGCGTTTTTCATTTGCGTCAGAAAGTAAACCGATTGTGTGACATATTACAAGTTCCAAATCAGGCTCAAATTATTTAGTTTCACCTGAGTACTTCGGTAGTTAGGTTTTTGAATATCTGTGTATTACTAGACACAGTTCGTGCGTTTTTGGCAGGTTAAACAGTAGAATTGCACAGCACGTGCTGACAGTCCGTTTATCTGCATAGTTTAGTTTTCCACAGTCTTTAGTTTGGACAGGGACTGCGTTTGTTGTGTGCGGATGCGAGCCGAGTTGTGACACTTCGCTATTAGTTTCAGGCTGTGATGGCTTCGGTTACACAGCTTGAGGCTGCAGTGGATGCGCACCACTGTTGTGGGCCGGCTGTGGGGTTCCAACGGACGTCCAGCACGTCAGAGTCGTCCGACAGGTCCTCATCGGTGGCCAACCCAGTTATTGCTCGCACTGAGGCTGACCCCTCACCTGTGGTCGAGTGGGAGGTCACCCCGGAGCGAAGCACATGGCGAAAGACTTCCCAGGCGGCCGCACATAAGGTCTCCCTGGTTTGTCCGACAAACAGGTTTCAGGTGCTGTCTGTGGCTGACACTGTCGCTGAGCCAGATGCTGTCGCCTGTCCTGTTTCAGAGGAAACCACTCAGCCTTCAAGATCTGGGTAATCGTCGAGGGTGGGATTATTGGTAGTTGGGAGCTCCAACGTTAGGCGCGTTATAGGGCACCTTAGGGACTTGGTTGACAAGAAGGATAAAAAATCCAATGTGCATTCCGTGTTCATACCGGGTGGAGTCATTCCAGATGTGGAAAGGGTCCTCAGGGATGCCATGAAGAGCACAGGGTGCAGCCAACTGCAAGTGGTTGCTTATGTCGGTACCAATGATGTGTGTCACTTTGGATCAGAAGACATTCTCTCGGGTTTCGGAGTGGCTAACAGAAGTGGTAAAGGCTGCCAGTCTTGCTTGCAAGATGAAAGCTGAGTTGACCATTTGCAGCATAGTCGACAGGATCGATTGCGGACCTCTGGTACAGAGCTGAGTGGAGGGTCTGAATCAGAGGCTCAGACGGTTCTGCGACTGTGTAGGCTGCAGATTCCTAGACTTGCGCGAAAGGGTGGTTGGGTTTCGGGTTCCGCTGAATAGGTCAAGTGTTCGCTATACGCAGGAGGCGGCTACACGGGTAGCAGGGGCTGCGTGGCGTGGAATGGGCGGTTTTTTAGGTTAGAGGATCTCGGGAAAACACAAGAAGGGCTTCAGTCAGAAAGGGTGCAGGATGAACACAGGTAAAACGTAGATACAGTTGTAAATTGTCGTAGCTATGTTGAGAAAGTACCAGAGCTTCAAGCGCTAATAGAAAGCATTGATGGTCAAATCGTTATAGGCACTGAAAGCTGACTAAAGCCGGATATAAGCTCAGCCGAAATTTTTGCGAAGAACCTAACGGTGTTCCGAAAGGATAGGCTAAACACGGTTGGCGGAGGCGCGTTTGTTGTTGTCAGAAGTGGTTTAACTTGTCGCGAAATTGAAGTAGATACTTCTTGTGAGTTAGTATGGGCAGATATCATTGTTGGCAACCGGTATAAAACAATAATTGGATCCTTTTACCGACCTCCCAATTCAGATAATACAGTTGCTGAAAGGTTCAAAGAAAATTTGAGTTTGATTTCGAACTCGTACTCGAATCATACGATAATAGTTGGTGGTGACTTTAATTTACCCTCGATATGTTGGCGAAAATACATGTTGAATTCCGGAGGTACGCATAAAATATCATCCGAAATTGTGCTAAACGCATTCTATGAAAATTATCTCGAGCAATTAGTTCATGAGCCCACGCGAATAGTAAACGGTTTTCAAAACACACTTGGCCTCTTAGCAACAAATAATCCTGAGTTAATAACGAGCATCAAAACCGATTCAGGGATTAGTGAACACAGGACCGTCGTAGCAAGATTGAATATTGTAATCCCCAAATCCTCGAAAAATAAGCGAAAAATATACCTATTCAAAAAAGCTGATAAAAATTCACTTGACGCCTTCCTAAGAGACGATCTCCACTCATTCCAAATTAATAATATGAGTGTAGACCAGATGTGGCTTAAATTGAAAGAAATAGTATCGGCAGTAATTGAAAGATTTATACCCAAATAAATTAACAAACGACGGAGCTGATCCTCCTTGGTACACAAAATGGGTTAGAACACTGTTGCAGAAACAACGAAACAAACATGTCAAATTTAAACGGACGCAAAATCCCCAAGATTGGCGATCTTTTACAGAATCTCGAAATTTAGCTCGGACTTCAATGCAAGATGCTTATAACAGTTTCCACAACGAAACTTTGTCTCGAAACCTGGCAGAAACTACAAAGCGATTCTGGTCGTATGTGAAGTATGTTAGTGGCAAGAAACAATCAATGCTTTCTCTGCACGATAGCAATGGAGATACCGTCGAAGACAGTGCTGCCAAAGCAGGGTTACCAAACACAGCCTTTCGAAGTACCTTCACAAAAGAAGACGAAGTAAATATTCCAGAATTCCAATCGAGAACAGCTACTATCATGAGTAACGAAAAAGTAAATAGTGAAGCAACTTAAATCACTAAATAAAAGCAAGTCTTCTGGTCCAGAATGTATACCAATTAGCTCCATACTCAACTGTCATATACAACTGTTCGCTCGACGAAACATCCGTACCCGAAGACTGGAAAGTTGCACAGGTCACACCAATATTCAAGAAAGGTAGTAGGAGTAATCCACTAAATTACAGCCCCATATCGTCAACGTGCAGCAGGATTTTAGAACATATATTGTGTCCGAACATAATGAATTACCTCTAGTAAAACGGTCTATTGACACACAGTCAACATGGGTTTAGAAAACATTGTTCCTGTGAAACACAACTAGCTTTTTATTCACATGAAGTGCTGAGTGCTATTGACAAGGGATTTCAGATCGATTCCGTATTTCTGGATTTCCAGAAGGCTTTTGACGCTGTACCACACAAGCGGCTCGTAGTGAAATTACGAAATTGCGTGCTTATGGAATATCGTCTCAGTTATGTGACTGGATCTGTGATTTCCTGTCAGAGAGGTCACAGTTCGTTGTAATTGACGGAAAGTCATCGAGTAAAACGGAAGTGATTTCTGGCGTTCCCCAAGGTAGTGTTATAGGCCCTTTGCTGTTCCTTATCTACATAAACGATTTGGGAAACGATATGAGCAGCCGTCTTCGGTTGTTTGCAGATGACGCTGTCGTTTATCGACTAATAAAGTCATCAGAAAATCAAAACAAACTGCAAAACGATTTAGAAGAAATATCGGAATGGTGCAAAAAGTGGCAGTTGACCTTAAATAACGAAAAGTGTGAGGTCATCCACATGAGTGCTAAAAGGAATGCGTTAAACTTCGGTTACACGATAAATCAGTCTAATCTAAAAGCCGTAAATTCAACTAAATGCCTAGGTATTACAATTACGAACAATTTAAATTGGAAGGAACACACTGAAAATGTTGTGGGGAAGGTTAACCAAAGACTGCGTTTTATTGGCAGGACACTTAGAAAATGTAACTGACCTACTAAGAGACTGCCTACACTACGCTTGTCCGTCCACTTTTAGAATATTGTTGCACAGTGTGGGATCCTTAGCAGATCTGTCTGAGTACATCGAAAAAGTTCAGAGAAAGGCAGCACATTTTGTATTATCGCGAAATATGGGAAAGAGTGTCACAGAAATGATACAGGATTTGGGATGGACATCATTTAAAGGAAGGCGTTTTTCGTTGCGACGGAATTTTCTCACGAAATTCCAATCACCAACTTTATCCCCCGAATGCGAAAATATTTTGTTGACACCGACTTACATAGGGAGGAACGATCACCAAGATAAAATAAGGAAAATCAGAGCTCGTACAGAAAGATATAGGTGTTCATTCTTCCCTCGCGCTATACGAGATTGGTATAATAGAGAATTGTGAAGGTGATTCAATGAACCCTCTGCCAGGCACTTAAATGTGATTTGCAGAGTATCCATGTAGATGTAGATGTCCAATGACATTGACAGGAATTAATTTAAAGGTCTGATAGTAAATTATTTCAATGTGAAAAACAAAGTGATTTGTTTCAATATAAGCATAGCTACAAACAGTCTGAGCGGCGATAAGTTCAGTTTAAAGATAAAAATAGATTTTTAACAGGGAATGTGAATGAAAGTTATTCAGATTTGAAACCTGCTTGTACTACGAAAATTTCCCTTCTCAGAAATTAAAATCCAAGATTTAATCAATTTGGTTAACAGCAACATCACTAAAAAAATTTACAAGTGTTCCTACGATTTTCTTTACACATAAATGTTATTTGTTTCTTTTTCTGTCATTTTTTAATTGTTTCTGTCAATGTATTATTTTATAACGTTTTTAAGAAGTAAAAATTAAAAGTGATGAGGGCAGCGTGGAGGGTAAAAATCGTAGAGGGAGACCAAGAGATGAATACACTAAACAGATTCAGAAGGATGTAGGTTGCAGTAGGTACTGGGAGATGAAGAAGCTTGCACAGGATAGAGTAGCATGGAGAGCTGCATCAAACCAGTCTCAGGACTGAAGACCATAACAACAACAACAACAACAACAACAACATTAACAACAATAGAACAATAAAATTCTGCAAGAATAAGCAAAAAATTCTGATTAAAAGATATGTTAAAATTTTTCTCATACAATGTTTTTGGCTGTATTTGTTACTTTGGTTAATAATGTCAGAAGAGCAGTGACATACTTGTCAAAAGGGTTGCCAGGGGACGAATGGGTTGCTAATTGGCAAAAATAATTTTTATATTTTGTAGAGAACACTTGGTGTCACAATCAGATCGACTTTCAATTCTATGTAAATTATACTGTTGTTCAGTGACGTTTTTAAACAATGTCATTTGGTTTTCTGCATCTCATGTAAACTTTTCGTTTTGATTGTTACATCATTGTTCATCTGGAAGGGCGATATATTTTTTTACAATAGTGTCTATGCTTCTGGTCTGTCTGTTTAGCAGATCAAATCAAATGGGTTTTCAATTGAATAGTGACAGAGAGCAATTGCAGATTCTGTCCAACTCGCTCAGATGTCAACTCAAGAAGAAGGACAAGAAGACAGAGAAAAGTGAACATCAGATATCATAAATGAGGAACGAAATCAGTGCAGTGAATACACAGAAAAAAGCTAATTGTCTTCTATTGCTGGAACTGGACAGAGAAGAAAGCTACTTAATTTTATGGATTTGGCTTTACAATACACCTAAGAGCTACGTGGATCGCATTTGTTACTCATGTAAAACTTCATGTCAATACAGAAAGTGCACTAGGCAATATTAATAACTTCTGGTTGGAGGGTAAAAATAGTAAAAGTCACTTAGGATCAACAACACTCACACTGAATTATAGTGTTCATATAAATTCATTTGTCCTATAGGCAAACTGAAGTCATTACACATTGTAACTACCAGTATAACAAGTGGTGTGCTCTATAGTGTACCTATCAGGGTGTATAGGTAGGAAGATAATCATACATGTTCACTACTTAATAAAATAAATGTTGATTTACATAAATTAATCTACTGACAAAACAAAGATTTTACACACAAGTTGCAGCACTGTAGCAAGTGGATTACCTTGTGCCTCTATCTTAGTTGCTAATACATATGAAAAAAAGTAACTATAATATATATGTACAGAGAACATTTAGAATTGTACAATATAGTAATAACTTGAATAATGAGCAATAATTTATAGGTGTCATTATTTACATATTGAGGTTCGATCATTTAGAATAGCCTTGTTGATATATAAGTAAGAACTAAAAAATTTATCTCATATAACATTCCAATAAAAAAAAGGTAAAAATTATTTCCTTTCCTTTCTTACATTACATCAAACTCTAGGTAACTTGGAAGTAACAAAATCACCTTTCGTCATGCCACCAAATGATGGAAATGCCTTGAAGCATATGTTGGAAAGGCTATATCATGGCATTTTTCCAAGTCCCACAGAAAAACCAATAAAGCCTGGGACAGGATATTCTTCATGTAGTTATTTCACTTTTGGAATATGTTGCGTCTGGAGATTCTGAGATTGTGTGCATCTGGGGTACACCAACAGTGGTCATTGACAAAGTAACTGGAGTGACATCAGGTATGTGAAACTGAGTGAGTGGACTGATTATGTGCAGTGGTTCAGAGATGACATAACATGAAATATAAGAATAAATCGTATTTCAATGGTTAGATGCATAAAACGTAGTTTTCTTCTTAAAAGGAAAGTTCATTTAGTTAGAACATTCTCTCTTATAATCAGAGATGAACAAAGAGCATTGGAAAATACCATACATATTGATATATAATCGTTTGGTGCATCAGCAGCCACACAATATTTAGTAAAAGAATAGTGCTATTCAATACTAGTGTCTGGGTTTCACTTGGGTTATTGGTCACTTACACTGAGGACGTTGTTTAAAGTTTCAGGAGTGACACTCGTTTTTTAATTTTATTAATTTATTTATTTAATTAAAATATGTGCTCTAACACAGCGAAGTACGCCACAGCCACATCCCTCTGCAGCACTGGAAGCTGAACGTAATTTGCATTCCATGCACAAAGCGCTGGCGTTAGGTACGTAGATGTGGACTGACATCAGCTGTTTATAATCTTTTGATCGAAGCAGTACACAGATTTCACACCAAATTGTGCAGCTTTTGTGACTCTGTTGCGCTGATATATCAGTCTCACAAGAACGAATTAGCAGTGAAACAATTATTTCCGTTGTCGTTTATGGGCGTGTAGCATCTTCTGCATATCTGTGTGTGATTCCACGACTCTTCCAAATATGGATAACCTTCCACAGAAAATCATCAACTGCACATTTGATTGTACACCATACATCCTTCTCTGAGTGCGTAGTACCTTCATATTTTTAACATGCAACAACATGAAGCAAAGTCTACTCATCGTTCCAGGACTGCTCACAGTTGATTTAGATAAACGCATTATGACATGCAGCATAGAGTACCAGAGTTTCTTCAACTTCACACCACAATTTGTCTGTATATACAGCTTACCACTAAATTTTGTGAGACAAATCATTGCAATGGATATTTTTTAATGTCATTGACTTTAAGAGAAATGATAATACTAATAATAATGAAATTAAAATAGTTGTTAACGCCCTCGAGTTCAATAGCAATACTTAACTAGGTACATCTATGGTTAATTAGTTGTTAAACACATAAAATTACAAATGAATGCTCATGCCATCACTACAGCTGCCTGACAACTGCAGTCAACACAGTTGTGACCTGTTTTGGAAACAGAACATCACAGCTAGCCTTCACTGATACATTAAATCTCTGCACACAGCTGGTAATATCTGAGTAATATCTGTCAGAAGGAAAGTGTTCAAGATGTTGTTGTGGTCTTCAGTCCTGAGACTGGTTTGATGCAGCTCTCCATGCTCCTCTATCCTGTGCAAGCTTCTTTATCTCCCAGTACCTACTGCAACCTACATCCTTCTGAATCTGCTTAGTGTATTCATCTCTTGGTCTCCCTCTTCGATTTTTACCCTCCACGCTGCCCTCCAATTCTAATCCCTTGATGCCTCAAAACATGTTCTACCAACCGATCCCTTCTTCTAGTCAAGTTGTGCCACAAACTTCTCTTCTCCTCAATCCTATTCAATACCTCGTCATTAGTTACGTGATCTACCCACCTTATCTTCAGCATTCTTCTGTAGCACCACATTTCGAAAGCTTCTATTCTCTTCTTGTCCACACTAGTTATCGTCCATGTTTCACTTCCATACATGGCTACACTCCATACAAATATTTTCAGAAACGACTTCCTGACACTTAAATCTATACTCGATGTTAACAAATTTCTCTTCTGCAGAAACGATTTCCTTGCCATTGCCAGTCTACATTTTATATCCTCTCTACCTCGACCATCATCAGTTATTTTACTCCCTAAGTAGCAAAATTCCTTTACTACTTTAAGTGTATCATTTCCTAATCTAATTCCCTCAGCATCACCCGATTTAATTTGACTACATTCCATTATCCTTGTTTTGCTTTTGTTGATGTTCATCTTATATCCTCCTTTCAAGACACTGTCCATTCCGTTCAACTGCTCTTCCAAGTCCTTTGCTGTCTCTGACAGAATTACAATGTCATCGGCGAACCTCAAGGTTTTTACTTCTTCTCCATGAATTTTAATACCTTCTCCGAATTTTTCTTTTATTTCCTTTACTGCTTGCTCAATATACAGATTGAATAACATCGGGGAGAGGCTACAACCCTGTCTCACTCCTTTCCCAACCACTGCTTCCCTTTCATGCCCCTCGATTCTTATAACTGCCATCTGGTTTCTGTACAAATTGTAAATAGCCTTTCGCTCCCTGTATTTTACCCCTGCCACCTTCAGAATTTGAAAGAGAGTATTCCAGTTAACATTGTCAAAAGCTTTCTCTAAGTCTACAAATGCTAGAAACGTAGGTTTGCCTTTTCTTAATCTTTCTTCTAAGATAAGTCGTAAGGTTAGTATTGCCTCATGTGTTCCAACATTTCTACAGAATCCAAACTGATATTCCCCGAGGTCGGCTTCTACCAGTTTTTCCATTCGTCTGTAAGGAATTCGTGTTAGTATTTTGCAGCTGTGACTTATTAAACTGATAGTTCGATAATTTTCACATCTGTCAACATCTGCTTTCTTTGGGATTGGAATTATTATATTCTTCTTGAAGTCTGAGGGTATTTCGCCTGTCTCATACATCTTGCTCACCAGATGGTAGAGTTTTGTCATGACTGGCTCTCCCAAGGCCATCAGTAGTTCTAATGGAATGTTGTCTATTCCCGGGGCCTTGTTTCGACTCAGGTCTTTCAGTGTTCTGTCAAACTCTTCACGCAGTATCTTATCTCCCATTTCGTCTTCATCTACATCCTCTTCCATTTCCATAATATTGTCCTCAAGTACATCGCCCTTGTATAACCCCTCTATATACTCCTTCCACCTTTCTGCCTTCCCTTCTTTGCTTGGAACTGGGCTGCCATCTGAGCTCTTGAAATTCATACAAGTGTTCAAGATGATGAAAACAATTCATGGTATTTCGACACAGGAAAATTTTCATGGATGCAAATTTCAACCTATCAGCTATCTTATTTGTAGCAATGCTAACTGAAATTCGCCACTGATCGACATGATTGTGTCTGATTAAAATGTATGAGTATTAGATGTGTAATAAATATTTCAAGTTCTCAGTTGTGTGTATCACTAAACGAAGACCTGGAGACTAGTGTTTGATAAGTGAAATATGTTACATTACATTATAATTGTAGAAGAAAAATTATTTCCAGTATGTGTATATATGTTATGAAAGGCATACATAATCATGTAGGGCCACTGCATGTCTTCATATCTCTTTGCATAATGTGTACATATATTCTCTGTGTGTATTACATGTGTTATTTGTGGAACAGTTTTAAATGTTGAAAAGTATGTAGATCCTTTACCTTTCCTGATTCAGGACAGGCTAGTAAATGGCAGCCAGGTTTTGGTATTCTGGCCATGATGTCGCACCCAGAATCTAACGGTCGCAATTTCTTACTACACTTCGTCAGGAATCATGACCTGCGGTGCTATCTCTTTTAAATCTTGTTACCAGGCTGACAGATATGTTTCTGATTTATTCTTGAGTCAAAAATTTTCTTTCACTGACTGGCTTTCTCAGCTAGTGTTATGACAGCTTGGTGTACTATTTCTTTCCATACTACACTTTTATAAGGTATCTTTCATTGCTCTCTTGGGCGATTTAGCATTAGTTCCTAAGGCCTGCAATTAGAAGATGTATGTGGTTGATCATTTACAATGTCTTCAAGAAATTAAAGGTGATGGAATCAGGTGCTGTCTTTCTGATGGCAGTAGCGTGAATCGATTAAATTTACAAAACACCGTGTTACAGGGTTTGCTCCAGGACGGCATTTTGATAATAAAATGTGCCTAATGCCATTATGTTGCATTAACTTCTTTCAAAGGTGACTAGTGAAAGGAGTACGCTGTCCAATAAAATTCCATCTGGCTTGTCTAATCTGGGAATGAAATCATTCTGCATTCTTTTCATAATCAGTTTGCTAATAGTTGTCCATGTTGTAGATATCTGCAAATATTTCCAAAAGATATCTTATAATAAAACTACATACTTTACATCTATACTACTCTCCAACAGAGGTTCCATAACAGCAATGGCAAAGACTTGCAATGGTTTAATCAGTGAAATGGAATGTAGTTATCCCTTCTATCATGTGTTTGGGGGGTTTGCCTTTTGACAAGGAGACATGCCCATAACGCTTGTTTTAGCCTGTGCCTCAGGTTATCAAAGTAGATGTATTTTATGATTTTGTGAGTATATTTTACTAGGCCACAATGGCCCCAGGCGTAATGGGTATACCAAATGATTTTCTCTATAGCTTCATCAGTATGTATATGTGCCATGAATCTGAGTTAAGATGTTTTTGATAGAATAGCACTCTATTGTGCAATTGATAATGGTCATGAAGCTTTGCAGGTGGGTTGTCATGGGAAAGTTGCTTAACTGGAAACCAGTTTAAATCAGCTTCTTGTGTCTGTGACAACGTTTTGCACAGATGTAGGAAATATCCTTTATGGTTTCATATTTCATTAGCTAAGTATTAATATCACATCTTTGATTATGGCAAGAGTTATATTTTGTAAGCCTTCAGATAGCCAAGACAAAGCATTAGCCACAACATTCTCTTAGCTCCTGACATGAGTAATTTCAACACTGTTTTCTTGCGAGGATAAGGACCATATCACGAGACATCTCACGAACCTTTCAACTCAGTAGGAAACTGAGCGCCTGGTGGTCACAATAAACTTCAGTGTGGTGGCCATACAGATCGTAATGGAAAAGTCTGACTGCCAATACTGCAGCCAGATATTCAAGTTCTATGGTTGTTTATGACTCACAATTTGTGAGTACCCTACTTGCAGATCCAATGGTGCACATGGTAAGCTCACATTCTATACTGTACATTGGAAATAGAACCAACCCCACACCAAAATTAGAATCATCTGTTGACAAGCAGAAATCCTTAGCCATATCTAGGTGGTATAAAATGTCAGCCTGACAAAGCACTTGCTTTATGCTCTCAAAATCTCACTAACATTCCTTTTATGAGTATCATTGTATTTACTTTTTCAGCAGCTATGTTAATGGCTCATTGTTCAACAACTGTTCAGGAAAGAAATGACGATAAAATGATACTAGACCCAGGAATGATTTTAGTTGTTTTAGTGATAGAGGCACATGAGAATCCAATACAGCACTTAATTGTTATGTCTCTAGTATAGCCTCCTCTTATCCATCTATATGGGCAAGGGATTCTTTGTGTCTATGTCTGATCTTTGGTTTTGTGGATTTGCAGTAACACAGGCATCTTTGCACCTTTGTAGCATTTGTCGTAAAATATCAATGTGTTCTTGCGAGGGGGAAGTGACAATCAGCAAATCATCCACAACAGGGTAACTCAGTCTAGTAATTCCAGTACTAGTACTGTGCCCAAGGCAGAAATGAATGCTCCAGAGCTCACATTAAGGCCAAAGG
The DNA here is from genome assembly GCF_021461385.2 of Schistocerca piceifrons. NCBI lineage: Eukaryota > Metazoa > Arthropoda > Insecta > Orthoptera > Acrididae > Schistocerca > Schistocerca piceifrons. The sequence continues at coordinate 845,272,737 of NC_060138.1, forward strand.
GTAACACTATAAATGCAATATTTGCACAATTCTTTGGAAAGATAAATATGCCAGTATGACGATTGGAGGTCTGTGTTAGACACTGAAACTCCCCTTCTGGGTTTTCCACTCTGCTTCTGACCAGAACTAATATATTATTAATAGATTCGGCATCGAGTAGCAGCCACACATTGCCATCTGGTTTCATGACAGCAAAGAGCCAACTGCTGTAGTGACGTTTTCGAGACTCACTTATACCCCAGTCAAACAACTTGTGCATTTCCTTAGTAACAGCTGGCTGCCTAGTCCAGAGGACACTGCATGAGGCGTGGCAGTACATTTCATTGGGGTGAACATCAGGTTTACATTCATTGCCTTAGCTAATTCGGGGACACTAATCGAAAAGTGAGATTTAGGCAGTTAGTACGTGCTCTAAGTATGATTATTGGATGGTATGAAGATATTCTGATTCTTGTATTTTCAAATGGATATTTTTGCTGTAGATGGGTGCACTGATTTTCATTGCATGACTTGCCAGTTACAATCTACTTCAGCTTCCAGCTTGCCAGGTCTTTATTGCACCCATCTAGGTCAAGACTCTATATGTGCTATGCATTTGGTTGTTAGTCCACCTGTGTAGATGAACAGGTATTCACAATTCATTTCCCCCACCATGACATGCAGCATGGCCTGGAACATAATAGGTTTAGATCTTCAGCTCACAGCTCCAAGAATCTTGCACTCACTTACCCTAAGCGCATGTGTTTGTGTAGGCTCACTGATTTCATAATAAAATCCGGCCAATGGGGCACTCAATTATGGAACAATACCTAAAATAATAGTTACCATTAAATTATTTACCATGGTGCGAATGGAGACATGTATATCATGTGTTACATGGCTACTGCACCCACTGCATTCTTGTGACGTCTGTCATGCTAATTCCATCATTAAACTTCAAACGATATCGACTATTTTTCACGCCCTACAGATTGCCAAGACCAAACCAACAGGGCTTCCGCTGGCCTCAATTAGTTTGACCGCTTTGTGTCAAAATCAGCACAGTGAACTTCACTTATGTTCACTCCTAGTTCACAGCCACATGACCCGTTTCTGCTCCTATCCAGATGGCGATCATACCACTGTCAGATTGGCAGTCTCAAATTGTGGTTTCGATCATGCCTATCTTCGCATCATCCAGAGCATTCAAGAGTTTCTCATATATCTCGATTTGTAAATTGGCTTTCAAAATTCGTAGCACATTGCGAGCCGAATCGTCTCGTTCCAGTACTTCATTTTATTTGCATATTTTTCTGCTTACTGGTTTGGACTTCCTTGATGTTCATTGTAAGGTTCATGGTCAAATACTTCTTCCACAATCCTTCCTGAACACAAGTTGAGCAGTATTTGGTCAAGGAGGAACATTCAGACTCATGTGTCTGACATATAAGTGCAGCTTCCAAATCCAGACAGCTGCGTCATTTTGCATAAGGCCCCCAACGAATTTTCAGCTTTTACATATAACTCCGTAAGTGAGTAATATGCCACTAAATGAGCAAATTAATACAATGGGGTGTGTTGACCTCTTTTCTGGCGAAAACACATCAATATGCTAAATTCGCATCATGTTCTCCTCTAGCACTGTACTCGCAAATAATGGAGGGCTTTGTGCACTACATCACTAACAGTGTTAGGATACTGCTTTGTGCTTGGTCCAGCACATAGTATAGAAATATTGGTCGATGCAGATGCATTGTTAACTGAAATAAAGGATGAGTCATCATCATCTGTTACCTGATTAATTTTTTCTATGTCCCATTTAATGGTAGTAAACTCTCTCGCTGATGCACTTGTTAGCTTCCTGCATAAATACATGGCATGCAGATGTATTCCATCTTGGCTGCTTTTGTTCCCACCGGAAAACTTATTCTCGATGAAATTGTTCTTTTTTTTTTTTCTTCCAGACAATTGGCTATATCTCCTTTCACCAACTCATGATGACAATTAAACTGCAAGCACTGTTATTATTTTCTCCTGTTCAGTAGCATAATGTGCAGGGAGGAGACCCCCCAACAGGGATCATTGCCGACAAAGTTTTATTAAATAAAATTTTCCATGTATAATGTTCGGCCGTAGCCGGCTTGGGCATACTGTGGTGGAAGGTGCTGGCCGGAAGACCATGGTCGGCACATTCCTGCCACGTGCTCCTCGGTCAGACTCAAGTCCCACGGGTTGGTTGCGCTGACGGGGGTACGCTACTAGCTACTAGCAAGGCGCGTTGGCGGAATCAATCCTCCAATCAGAGACTAATCGTGTGATCACGTGGGGACGCGGCCAGGAGCGGCGAGGGCGGCTTGGAAACAGCTCCGCGCTCTCTTAGCTTCTGACCTCGGCCCTGAGTAGTCACTCCTCTAGCCTCTGCCTCTCTGATGAGCAGACGGCAACCCCTCTTGGGGCTGCTCGGCCCTATGTAGGCACCACTGTACCATCATTACAAGAATAAACTGGGTCCATTCCACTCAATTAATTTTCATTTTACAACGCCCTCTGCTCCTGACTTCTATCCTGACGAACAATAATTTATTTAGAAGTTCACACTCTGCTTTTTCAGTTTCGCCTTTGCTCTGATCTTGTGAATTTGCTGTTTTTTTCTGAGCAACAGAAATTTCGTTTATCTAAATAATTAAGAGCGCTTGTGCTGCTGACATGTGCAGAGGGTGTATAATTTCCTTAATTTCAGTAACTAAATTAGCTTGCACGGTGAACAACTCATCCTGAATGCCCAGTTTCTTGCTGAGCAATACAAATATCTTAATGTTTGAAACTAATTCTGATTTAGTCTGTTGCTGCTTTTGCAGAACCTTACTCATGGATAGAGTCAGTGTTAAGAGCTTTCTTAGCATTTCGTCTCTCTGACTAATGGGAGTGTGTAACCTGTCACTGTTTTTCAGAACCAGATTCCATTATGTATGATAGTAAAAAAATGAACATTTAACATTCTACAAAATGATGATAAAAATTAATTTTCGAACTTGTCAAGCACTCAGGTCTACATTGCTTTATGTTTTCTCATGAGAAATCTTCTCTTCTGTAGCCAAATACCACATTATGATGCCTAGTTACAAAATGAAACACGCTAATGGTGCTTCTAACATTACAGCTTGTTACATTAGGTGTGCTACTTCTACTATCACACATAAATGCTCAAATTGATGTCTATAAGTAACTTTCCCCATGCAGAAAAATTTCGAAAAAAAAATACTACTGCCCTGTGTAGAAATGTGGCGAAATGTAACAGTTAGACCTTTCCTCTTCATTAAAGTTTGCTACCACCAGAGTTTCATCCGCATTAATTATTTGAAACCACAATCATAAGCATAGCGAAATATGGGCAACATAAGTAATACCACCCATTGGGAATTGTTATCATAAAATAAACCAAGTATTCCTTATGCCTCAAGTAGACACTGTATTCGGTAGGAATGTTTGAAACCATACTATTTACTTAAAAACGATGAAATAAGCTACTATCATGTCCATGACAGATGCTGTAATTCCTATGTTATTTGAAAGTAGAAAACTGAATTAAATTAAAATCTGAGTCTCACTATGTAACTGCAGAACTTGTTCCTGCCTGTGTGAAATTTAATTATTGTAATTAACAGGAACTATAACTGCAAATAATGTTATCAAACTTCTTTAAGGAACTTCCCAACTATTTTTCGAAAGATTGTTATTACTAAAATGAAATACATTTTTATTGAAGCTTGAAAACATGCTAGGAAGAATTTACATTTGATATGTTTCATGTAATCCACTAAAATGCGGTACATATTTTTATATTTACATATCTATTTTCCTCGTAAATGAGACTTTTGTGTAACAAGACTCATATAATGTTTTATGATTTGTACTATGTTCTTTTCTATTCCAATATCTTTGAAAATGCATTGTCTTTCATTGGTTTTCTGTTATAACAATCAGCAGCATTGTAGAAAAATCTATATTAGGCCTTGTGAGTCCGCTATTGGATGCCAGTTTTGTTCAATCTTTCAAGGTGACCTCCATGCCAATCTGATTTGTAAATATCGAATCGATTCTTAGAGGCACACACTGAGTTAGTTTAGGTCAGTTGTGATATGGCTTGTTTCATTACTTGAGTAACTTCTAGGAAATACATCACATTGAAACTCGAAACCATGTGATGCATGAATTAATGTGAGTATTTTGTCCACTTAGGTCAGTCATTGTTGTATCAGGATTTGGACTTTTCTTTCTACAGCAACAAGTCACCTTTATGATGCCAATAACTCACGTTAAGTGTATGTTCAAAGAGTTCACACACCGATTAATTTTCTGCAGATACTGATAGTTGACTGGTATCTTCAAGAATCTTTGTTACAGCATTAATAAATTGAATAATTTTATTAAATACAGTGTATGAATTGGTTTTCAAGTATTTGATCTCAGCCTAGAGAATCTTTTCAGTGGTTAGTGATAAGGGAAAATTCTGACTTTTTACACATCCATTGACAGAAGTTATCAGCTGGCTCATCTTGAATTCTTTCTCTTCCTTCTAGATTGGTATATCTCCATAAGCTCAATACGATTGGAATTGGGGTTTTGTGGAAATAACACAAAGACTAATAAACAATTATCGAGTTCTTTAACATGGTGATCAATGTCTTTTCAGTATATTAAAGGTGATATGATTTTCTTATTGATCAAAAATACAGATATGCTAGCAAGCCTGGTAATGCTTCTCAATTGCTTAATATCAGTGGAAATTAGATATGTGTCCTAATCCCCATATAATCTCTTTATCCTCCCTCTCTCTGTCCATCTCTTTCTCCTCCTCTCTCTCTCCATCTTTTTGTTCCCCCTCTCTATGTCCATTTCCTCTCTTCTTCTCTATCCATCTTTTTTTCCCTTCTCTCTGGCCTTGAGTATTGCTTCCTGTTATTGCTAATTCGGATTCTGTAATGGTATTACAATCATAAGCTGATAAGACATAAATGCAACTTTCACCTTTCCTGTGGAAATCAACAGTGAGGCAAAAAATAAAATAACACATTTTCACAGCATTTCTATCTTATAGTCGGTTTTAACAGAAAACTTGTACATCCTTGTTTAACCCTAGGAGTACCATCGAATTTTCCATAGTGAAAAGTAAGAAGGGGGTTACTTTGTGCCAACCACCAAAAAGACCTCAAATAAAACGAAACATCTTTAACGGGTTTAACTTTTATTGATAACATACTTTTTAAATACTTACTGATGCATAAGTAGGGTAGAGAACCTGAAAATCCTAGCAGCGCCAACACATTTTCCATAATGTTTACACTGAATGGAGGGGTATTTATGATCACCACTAAAATTTCAAAAAAATACAAATTTCGTTAACTGTCGTTGATTTTCATTTGTATCATGGCTTTTCAAGTTACATAGATGTCTAACGAAGGTCCTGAACCCAAAACTATGAATATGATATCTGTTGTGAAATGCACATTATCATTGACACTTAAATTTAAAACAGTTATGAAATTGACATAGGAAATCATTAAAACAATGGATATTTTTTCAAAATTTTAAAGTAGAAAGTAACAAACTACATTATGATATTTTCATGGGGTGGGCACAAAGTACCCCACCCTGCCCCTCCTGGTATTGTAAGGGTTGAATCCATCCGAATTTTTATTACAGTATCGTGTAAAAAATTAATGCAAATTAGTCAAGAACTTTTTGAGATTGTTGCTGATAAATTTTCCCCATTAAAAATCTGCATCCTATGTCTCTCTGAATGTTTATCAGAGTGACATGTAAAATTTTCCAGTAAACTAGTCAAGAATCTATTGAGATTTTTGCTAACAACATTCCCTCTTTATTACATATTCTTTACATAACACACAGATTTATAATATATAGCCTTTGTTCGTCGGAATATTCATTAGGGTTTCGTGTAAAAACTTGAAGTTAATCAGTCAAGTATTTTCGAGATTTTTGGTAACAAGATTAAACAATGACTGGCCTTATAAAGTAGTGTCGATGTTTGGGGATATATATATAGTATTCTGACATCAGTAATATAAACTTAATTGTTGTATTACAGTCGTATAACAGAATTATAATGATAAATGTTCAACAAAGACTGCTTTTAGGCTCTCTCATTATTTTGCTTGACAATGGGTGTAGATGTGTGTTTTTCTACATTGTACTTTCCATGATGTTTTCACTACACCTCGTTCTTAGAAACACGCACCTTGCAATGGATATAAACTCAAACAAAGAGATCAGACATAAAATGGTGAGTGCATTCCATGATATCTATCTAAAAATAAGTAACACAGGACAATTCTGTATCTCTTTTTTAATTCTCTTCTCAGAATGCAAGATGGCATGTAACATACCTTTTTACAACAGTGCCTGTGCTCCTGGCGTATCTATATGACAGATCAAATCAAATGTGTTTTGAATCTAATACTGTTGGAGAGCAATTTCGGATACCACCCGATTCCCTCACATGCGTACTTGAGATGAAGGAAAAGTAAACATCAGATAAAACTAATGAGGAGCAAAATTGGTGTAGTGAATTACACAGAAATGGGCTAACTGTCGGATGTTGTCAAAATGGATCACTGGATGCAGAAGAAATTTTAATTTTATGGATCTGACGTTACATTATGCGAAATGTATTGCCAGCAGTAGAACAGTTCTACAGTCAGCTTCAAATGCAGGTTCTCTAAATATTCTCAGTAGTGTTATAGGAAAATAATACTGTCTTCTCCCAGAGTATTCCATTTGAGTTCGTGAAGGATCTCAGTAATATTCACTTGTTGGTCGAACCTACTGGTAATAAATCTAGCATCCCACCTCTGACTTGCTTCGATGTCTTCCTGTAATCTGATCTGATGAGAATCCAAAACACTCAATCAGTACTCAAGAATGGGTCGCAGTAGTGTTCTTTGCATGGACTATTTTACAGATGTACCACACTTTCCTAAAATAAATAAATTGAACTCGACCAATCGCCTTCACTACTACCTTTTTCACGTGCCTGTTCGATTTCATATCGCTTTGCAATGTTATGACAGGATACTTAATTGACATCGCTGTGTCAAGCTGCACATTACAAGTGCTGTATTCGGACATTAGGTGATTGCTTTTCCTAATCAGCTGCATTAACTTATTTTTTTAGATTTAGAGCAAGCTGCCATTCATGACACCAACTGGAAATGTTGTCTAAGTTATCTTGTATCTTCCTACAGACACTCAACAATAGCATCTTCCTGTATACCACAGCATCATAAGAAGATCTAGTGGCGATCCTAAACAGTCGAGCAGTTCTCAAGAATGGGTTGTAGTAGTGTTTTGTGAGCGGTCTCTTTTACAGAAGAACCGCACTTTTCGCAGTAAACTGAAGTCGACCACTAGCTCGTTCAATTACATATCAGTTTGTAACGTTGCACATCGATGTTTAATCGTATGGCTGAGTCAAGCAGCGCACATTATGGGATTGTTTTTTCTACTCATCTGTACTAACTTGCATTTTTCTACGTTTAGAGCAAGCTGCAATTCATCACACAACTAGAAATTTTTCGAAAGTTATCTTTTATCCTCCTACAGTTACTCGATAAAAACATCTTCTTGTGCACCACAAAATCAGCTGCGAACGGCCGCAGATTGCTGCTCATTCTGCCCATCAGATCATTTATGTATACAGAGAATAAGTGCCGTCCTATCACAATTCCCTGGGACACCCCTGACAGTACCCTTGTCTCTGATGAACACTTGCCATGAACGACAAGATAATGAATCCTTTGCTTAAGAAGTCCTCAAGCTACTCAGGTATCTGGGAACCTGATCCATGTATATAGAACCTGCTTGCTGTCCTTCATCCATCATTTGCAAAATACTATGTGAGAAAAGGGCAAGCTGAGTTTCGCAAGGGCGATTCTTTTTAAATCTGCGCTGATTTGTGAACATAAGCTTTGCTGTCTCAAGTAAGTTTATTTTATTCGAACTGAGGATATGTTCAAGAATTCTGCAGCAAAATGATGTTAAGGATATTTGTCTATAATTTTGCAGGACAGTTGTTTTACAGTCCCTATACACCTACACTCTTTCCAGATGCTTGGGACTTTGCACCAGTTTCGAGATTCATGATAAATACAATCTGAGTAAGGGGTCAATGCCATAGAATACTCTTTGTAAAACTGAACTGAGGTTTCCCCCAGACCCGGTGACTTATTTTTTTAACAGGTATGTCTGGTACTATGTCCTCCATTTGGGAGTCTGTATGATAGACGGCGGTATGTTGTATGATCCCCCTGTGTGAATGATTTCTTAAATGCGAAATTTAAAACTTCGATTTTCATTTTGCTGTCTACTATTGCCACATCAGGTTAAAAGACTTCGACCCTCTTAGCGATTTTACGTAGGGTCACAATTTTCTCAATTTCTCGTCAAGGACTTGTGCTAAGGTATGATACTTTGTCAATCGATCTTTTCACAGATGCACTAATTTCTGCCAACTGATGCCTGTCGTAATTTTCACCTTCTTTTTGATACGAGAGTGCAACAGTCCCTGCTTCCTCAGCGATTTCCGAATTCTGTTATTAAGCCATGGAGGGTTTTTTCTGTCCTTAATGCACTTATTCGGCACATATTTCTCAAGAGCACGATTTACAGTCTGCTTAAATTTTGTTCATAATTCCTCTACATCCATTACACTGGAACTACATTGGCGTCCATTCATTTTCTAAGCGGGACACTAATAACTGCTTATCTATTCTTTCTAGTAAAAATACTCTTCTAGCCTTCTTGGCCGGTTGATTGAGTTTAGTAACCATCGTCGCTATGATGTCATCCTTATCACTAATGCCTGTCTCAATAGTGACATTATCGATAAGATCATGTCTGTTTGAAGCTACAAGTTCTAAAATATTTCGATTGTGTGTATATTTTGGATGCCCTTGAAAGTAGCGCCAATTTTGCAGTTTAGATGGTTTGGATACTTTTGGAGACATGGTCAAGATGGCTGCTCTGGAGTTACATTCTGATTGGTTGTTTCATTTATGCAGTTCAGCTCATTCGTGTCAAAGACATTTCAGGTATGGAAATATCATTGCGACACTTAATTTTGTACGTACATTTCTGTGTGCGAGCACGTGCGCTTGTGTGTGTGTGTGTGTGTGTGTGTGTGTGTGTGTGTGTGTGTGTGTGTGTGTGCGTGTGTGTGTGCTTTGCTGGTGAATCTGTGACAGTTTACTGTTGATAGATCATATCGCCACTCTCCTGCCCCTGTGTATAGGAAACCTGCCTGTGTGATGTCATGGGTACGATACGAAGCTCAGTATGATACTTATGCACCGAGAAATGTGCAACAGTCGGCATAGATATACTTTTTCTGTCTCGCTTTCTTCCTCTCTTTTTTCTATAAAATTATCATGATGTTTGTTCCCCTAATATAGACCCTTCATATATTCCCACTATCTTTCCCTTCATAGCTCCGTACAGAATTGCCATCTAAGTTCTTGATATTCAGGCATGTGTTTTTCTTTTCTCCAAAGTTCTCTTTAATTTCGTTTCAGGTGGCAGCTGTCTTGCCCCTAGTAATGCACTCTGCTACAGCCTTGCTTTTGTTCTCTAGCCATTTCTGCGTTGTCGTTTTGCACTTTCTGTCAGTCTCAGTTCTTGGACGTATGCATTTCCTTCTGCCTGCTTTATTTGCACAGATTTATATTTTATCCCTTCGTCAATTAAATTCAGTCTCTGTGTTACCCAGGGATCTCCATTAGACCTTTTCCTTTGTCCTATGTGATCTTCTATTGCCATCAGTATTTCATCCTTCAGTGTTACTGATTTGTCTTCTATTGTATTCTTTTTCCTTGTTTCAGTCAAACATTGCCTAGTAGCTAATGTTTACTTCAATTTTTCGAGATCTGTTGTCTTTAATTTATTAACATTGTCTTTAATCTGCAGTTCATAACCAACAAGTTTGGCCAGAGTCTGCATCTGCCCTATAAAACGCCTTACAGTTTAAAATGTGGTTTTGAAATTTATCTCTTGGCATTATACAGGGTGAATCACCTAAACCTTGCACTGCAAATATTTCGGAAATAGAAAGTGCTTTGATGTGTAGTTTTCACAGAATGGATTGGTAGTCAGGGGCTCGTACTGTTAGCGAATAAAAAGATTGTAATAATACTTACAAAGTGTACTTTTTGTACAAACATACAGTTTTCTAAATAGGACAATGCCTGTTGAGATTAATAAACTAAAAGTAGGATGAATAAGAATGTCAATAGTGTTTGTGCTGGATTCTAGTGAGAGTCATTTACGAAGGATCTGGTTTCTAAAAGTTTCTACACTGACACTTGCTGGTGCCATTCAGCCTTCGTAGTTGCTGGGTACGATGTTGTTATGTTTGTTTACATTGTGCTTGCGTGTTCCTTGAGTGCATCACGAATTGCTAGTCAGTGTGCGACAGTCGAAGCAGTAGACTGTGAGTGGACGGTGGAATTTACCAATGCAGAGAAAGCTGACATGGTCATGGTGCAAAGAGTGTAGGAAGAATACAGTTTGTTCCTGTACATCACGACCCGACATTGCTTTTGCCACCAATGCAGTGAGAAGATATTGCAGAGACCCAAAGGAAAAGAACTGGAAAGCTGTAAAGAGGATATTCCAATACCTAAGAGGAACCTCAAACTATGAGTTAAAATACCATAGAGATGGTAACGCAAAACTAGAGGGATATAGCGATGTGGACTGGGGGAGTGAATTGGGAGACAGATACTCCACCACTGGCTACTGTTTTAAATTAATGGGAGGCCTCACATCATGGTCCTGTCAAAAGGAAAAACTGTTGCATTGAGCACCATAGAGGCTGAGTATATGACACTATCTTACACCACACAGGAAGCATTATGGCTACGAACATTAATAAGTGAAATAGAACCCAATTTAATTGAGGAACCTACAACCATCTTCTGTGACAATAAGGGAGCCATAAACCTAGCTAAAAATGATGTTACTAGTGCTAGGACAAAGCATATTGATATACGGTACCATTTCATTCGGGACCACATAGAGCGACAGAAAATTGCCGTGGACTATCTGTGCACAGAAGACATGTTAGCTGACCTTCTGACCAAACCCTTGGAAAAGGAGAAGTTTGAGAAGATTGTGGGACTATTTGGTTTATCTTGTGGAAGCAACACACAAAATATAAGTTCAAGGGAGGGTTTTGGAATTGTGTGAACAATATGTTTCGTGTGTGTGTAAAATAGACCTCTTTGGCACTGTCTAACACTCTTTGGGTGCGCTAATTATTCTGCTGTGTTCGCCGTAAATTTCTTTTTGTTCTTGAATGTGCAAATATAGTTATTAGTAAAATGTCCTTTTTTTCTCCTTAATACTTATTCAGCTGCGCAAATTCCAATAATTTCGAAGAAAAACTCATGACGAACCATGGAATCTATGCATTCCAAAGGAACATCTGGAATCATTACTGTGGTATACACATCTGAAGTGGGGACAGTTTGGACCTTTAAAATGCAAAGCCATGTTAGCCCAATATTGCTACCATCTGAACTTAGAAACACTTGGCTAGATTAAATTAGATTGGATTAATTATTCATTCCATAGACCCATAAAAGAGGGAATCCTCCTGGGTGAGATTTGCCAGAAAACTAAACCCATCAACTATTGCCGAAAAAATTGAATTTCATCCAGTCATACCACCCCAACCTTTGACACTGATATCTTGTGATGAGAGTGGACTATGTTTTATTGCTCATGGAAGATTTAAGTATATTCTGGCATTCCACAATATTTTTTGAAGTATGTGAAATTGTATCTACATGTGAATCCTATGTTAGAGAAATTTGTCAATGATTTCAAAACAGAGGTTGGAAAACCAAAGATGATATTAACAGACAATGCTGCCTATTTCACCAGCAGAATCTGGAGAGAGACTACAAAGGAATACAATATTCTACATCTACATCTACATCTACATCTACATCTACATCTACCTGATTACTCTGCTATTCACAATAACGTCCCTGACAGAGTGTTCAATGAACCACCTTCAAACTGTCTCTCTACCGTTCCACTCTCGAACAGCACACGGGAAAAACGAGCACTTAAATTTTTCTGTGCGAGCCCTGATTTCTCTTAATCGTGATGATCATTTCTCCCTATATAGGTGGGTGCCAACAGAACGTTATCATAATCAGAGGAGAAAACTGGTGATTGAAATTTCATGAGAAGATCTTGTCGCAACGAAAAACGCCTTTGTTTTAATGATTGCCACTCCAATTCACTATCATGTCTGTGACACTATCTCCCCTATTTCGCGATAATACAAAACGAGCTGACCTTCTTTGTACTTTTTTCGATGTCATCCGTCAGTCCCACCTGATGCAGTTCCCACAGCATGTAGCAATACTCCAGAATAGGGCGTGGTGTAAGCAGTCTCTTTAGTAGATCTGTTGCACCTTCTAAATGTTCTGCCAATAAATCACAGTCTTTGGTTGGCTCTACCCACAATATTATCTATGTGATCGTTCCAATTTAGGTTATTTGTAATTGTAATCCCTAAGTATTTAGTTGAATTTACAGCCTTCAGATTTGTGTGACTTATCACGTAATCGAAATTTAGCTGATTTATATTAGTACGCATGTGAATAACTTTACACTTTTCCTTATTCAGTGTCAATTGCCACTTTTTGCACCATACAGATATCTTATCGAAATCATTTTGCAAGTCGTTTTGATCATCTGATGACTTTACAAGACAGTAAATGATAGCATCATCTGCAAACAATCTAAGATGGCTACTCAGATTGTCTCCTATATCATTAATATAGATCAGGAAGAATAGAGGGCCTATAACACTTTCTTGGGGAACACCGGGCTGGATATTACTTCTGTTTTACACACACACACACACACACACACACACACACACACACAGATATATATATATATATATATATATATATATATATATATATACACGTCACGTTTTTATCCCTGCAGGAATCCAATTGCAAGATTGTTCCACGAATTAAATCGATTCGTAATACCTATGCCACACAGCAACATTACAAATGGATCGAGTGGTTATCAGAATTTGAAAGGATTTATAACGACTTGTCTCATTCTTCTAAAGGATATTCTCCCAACCAAGTGATGTATGGCAAGTATGATTCTCAAGACTGGCTAAAGGTTTGGCCACAAATTGAAGGAGATAATCTCACTAAGAAGGACATTTTGAAGAACGTTTACTTAAATCTACAACAGCAAGCTCAATTATGAAAGGCAAAATTCGATAAAAATGTGAAGAAGGTATTAACCTATGTTGATGGAGAAGAAATATTGGTGAAAAAGCATCCAAAGGCCTCGATAAAGAAAAAGTTAAATAAGAAACGGCAATATTTACATATTTGACCATACAGAATGATACAAATTCCCCAAGAAGGAAGTTATATACTTGCTGACTGTAACTGTGATGTGATAAAAGGTTTATTCCACCACACAGAGATAAAGAAATATTATCAATGAGAAGACATGTACAATTTGTGAAGAGAAAATGGAGGAAAAGAGAACGAGAAGAGTGTTTACTAACAGGACACTGATATTAGACTTGAAACACAGGATGAACTACAAGATGCATTATTTTGTTCATTATTTTATATATAGTTACGAGGCTTATTTTATTCAATTATTATTAAATATAATGTATGTGTTATGGCAAACATGCCACAATAATATAATTTTAGAAGATTAAAATGAAAAAGTTTGCAGAAAAGATAATTTCTGAAAAGAGAAAGAAGCCGTTCATAGATTGAAGAACAAGAGAAAGCAAGTCAGTTAAATTTAAAGGGATGCTACCCTAGAAGCATAAGTATTTTATGTTTATGAATTGTTGAAGAAATTTTATATGTATTAATGATTGAAGTATGTTTCATGTATGAATAATCAGCATGGTCAAAGCTAAAGGAAATATGAGAAAGGAATGAAAAGGAAGCTGATGTAACTGTCTAATCGATGTAAAATCTGGAAAACATAATAAGAAGAAAACCAGGTGTTGAAGACAATGAAAGTATATGGAAATAATTATTTGAATTTCATGATGAACTGATAACCATTGTGGTAAGGAAAATGAATACAAATCTAATGAAGGTACAATGGTAGGAAGATGGAAGAACTATTGTCAAACATAAACATGGGACAATTATGTGACGGAAGAAACTTCAATACTGGATGACAATGTATATGACAGAAAAAAGGCACCAAAGCAAGCACAGGTGAACAATACCCACAGTATTTATGATGAAGACGCAAATCTGCACAATAAGGGAAAAACGCATAAGCAAATCTGTACCTCACTTTTATAACAATAAGCCAGCACTTGACGGTTAATGAATGAAACATTTTCAACACAGGAATATATTACGATACACATATCAATGAGAATATTCCTAACCTGCAGTAAGCAGCTTCAAGCCGTGAAACAGACAAGAAATGCTGTAATCCAAATTTCAAGGAAATAATCTTTATTAAAACAATTATGAAACACATTCGCCGAATAACTGGAAGAATTTCGCATTCACTTCGTTTTCTTGTTGAAAAAACAATTTCAGGCAAAGACACAGCACTTTCTCCAGAGAGAATCGCAAGACACACGGTGGAGAAGCAGAGATGATGTTACCAGCTGATATGTCATGCGACCCAACAATGTACATGGTTCAGCCATCCCAAGAAAGAAGACGACCGAGCCGACTATAGCTATGTATACAGATCGGTGGAGGCCACAGTTGTATCCATTTTCTATCAGAACTGGCTGCAATCCCTGCCTTTTGCAGCCAGTTGAAAGGATTCAAATGGTTCAAATGGCTCTAAGCACTATGGCACTTAACTTCTGAGGTCATCAGTCCCCTAGACTTAGAACTACCTTACACACATCTATGCCCGAGGCAGGATTAGAACCTGCTGCCGTTGTAGCCACGTGTTCCGGACTGAAGCGCCTAGAACCACTCGACCTCGGCTGCCGGCAGTTGAAAGGGCTTCTCACCAAATAGTGAATAGCTGTGTGTGTGTTGTGTAGTAAACGTGAAGTGCATTGTGTCAGAAAGTGAAATTCGAACAGATTGATTGACTTTTGAAGATTCATTTAAACGGGCAATTTCTGTTAGGCCCCCATTTACAATTATTATTTAAATTTAAATTCAAATTTACAATTATTATTTAAAATTTGATGTAAAGTACATGTTACAACTTGTGGTACGAATCTTGGGATAGCTGAACTAAGGTATAACAGCACAGTACACAACCCTAGTACGCTCCAGTGAATCCTGTAACGTCTTCGATCTTATCGCGACATTACAAAATGGGGGGGGGGGGGGGGAAGGCAGTTTCGCAATGAAAGGGGCACCAACTTTGTTATAAAAGTCAGTAAATTACTCAAAGGACATTATTTTTCAGTACAGGTATTTCGTTCATTCCCACCAAGTGTTGATTCGTTATGTCATCGTTCAGACACTAGTTGACTAAAAATAATAATTTCTCTCAGGCAATAAAATTTTATTGATTATGAAATACAAGTTCTTGATGTTTATTCATAATTGGAAATATTTAATTAGTAATTACATGCCATAATTTATTTGTGTACTATAAAGGGTTTTGAATTTTGTATGCAAAAAAAGTGTCATTTTATGTGTGGATTTTACTCTGAGACAAATCATCACTTAGAGTGCTAAAAGTGCACACGTACAGTTCGCTGACCTATGTGGTGAATTTTATTTGTGATCTTGACCCGAATGGAGAGTAAATCCAGTTTAATTCAACCTATACATGAGATAAACACATCATGTTATATCAAAAGAGCCGTTCAGCCCATTAGGAAAAACTGAAACATGTCCACTCGATTTGAAATACGCTACACACCAGTGCGTGATCGAGTTATCCAGTAAAGTGCGTACAATAATTGCAAATGCGTTTGGACTTAATGCACGAAGTTGGAAATTAATTTTGAGACAAGTGTTGATTTTGACAAAAATTGAACCAGAAGTTTATTCAAAATATCGGGGTCCAGTTTGAACTGAGACATGTATCACCTTGTTGATTACATTGCCTACCAACACTGTACAGCAGCTTAATTAATTCATTAGAACGATTTGCGACGTAGTAAGGCTCATTACACACACAACAGGAAGAAGAAACAGCCTTAGAAGAAGCATCGGTATAGCAGGTAACAGCTACTGTAGCCAGCTGTAGACGACGTTAGCGACTAGAAACGTAAACAGCTGTGGTCCTTTTTGTTATGTGCTTTATTTCTATGTGCGGTGAGTTTGTTTTGCGCTGCAGAATGTCTGAAGCTTGTGTGGCTGCTAAACGGGAAGTTCAGCGATCTACACATGTTTCGTGTGGTCAGACACGTGAGTTTGTGTGCTTGGTGAGGGCAATATTTCGAAAACGAGAGAGAGAATGGTGTAACTCTATTGCATTTAACAAAGGTAGTCGAAAGAACTGCAGACACCTTGGAGATACACAAAAATACTGTCGTCAAAATTTGTAAGGCGAAATACTGTGCAGAAGGGGAAGAGCCTGGTTCATCGAAACTGCGGTCAGCCGGAACGAAGAGGAGGACAGAACCACATGTAACAAACTTTTACTCTTTTCAATAAAATGCTGTACATATATATATTATTACAAAAGAAAAGAACATCCAACTATAAAAATCTGTGAGTTACTCTTCGTGAGGCAGAGTTATTCAACAGCAGCAAAACGTGTTTTTAACGGTTGTCAGAGCCCTTCCTTTTCGGTACAAAAATATTAATGGACCGAAAATTATAATGGAAAGAAGTGATATCGTAGTTTGACGGTGTCGATTTTTAAGAAATATCATTAAAGTGCCATTTGAAGACATTGTGTGGCTCAACGAAACCTTGATAAACTCTGGTCATTCAGTCAGAAAAGACTGGACAGATGATAGCATATGTGGAAGATCTGCTGTTCCAGTGGGAAAGGGCGCAGGAATTATTGTCTTGCGTGCTGGAACTTCATCTGGTTTCGTACCTGTCTTCTTGTTTACAAATCGAGGAAAACAAACTACTACAATGAGGAGATGAACCACGACAGTTTTCTGGAAAACTTAAATCGGATATCTGTCACTGTAATGGATAATGCCCCGTACCATTCAGTTACAAAAGAAAAAGTTCCAGCGATGGCAACGAAAAACTCCGACCTTGTTGAGTGGTTGAAACGCCACAATGTGAAAATTCAGTACGATTTATGTAAGGCGGAGCTCATGGAAATAGTAGAGAAAAATAAGCCACAGTTTCGACAGTATGTTGTGGACGAGCTAGCTAAAGAACATGGCCACAGGCCTCTTGGGCTTCCACCATACCACGCCTCTTTAACGCCATCGAAATGATTTGGACACATATTAATAAATTACATGGCAACAAATATCGATAGTTTCACTGACACAAAAATTCAAAGACTGTTAGAGGAAGCAGTGCCACAAATAACGCCAGAGAAGTGGAGAAATATGCGCCACACAGAAACAGTTGTTAAAAAAGCCTGGAAAACTGAAGCGAATGTCGAGAGTAATATGAAGATATAATTATATCTTTGGACAGTTCCAATGGCTCGTCCAGATAACGACAGGGTTGAGTGAGAAAGTGATTCTAAACTAAGAGGCATTTATCCTTTGCCTTAGCTAGTCTTTATTTTTGTGTTTGTATTCCTTAGTTTTGACTGAATGGCGTGTACAGCAGTTGCACAATAAATCTCATCTAATTATTAAGAAGTACTCCTCTGCACAAACATACACACTACAGTGATTAGTAAGTACCCAAGCAGTTTATATTATTTTATTGTTGTTAGTTATTCTATTACATGAACGATTCAGATCCAGATCGAATACGATAATTGAATGTGATTCATTCTGATTATTGTAAAAACAGTATGCTTCTTGTTGCTTTTGTTGAGATATACAAATAATAGGAACGTGATATCATTTTATACACAGAAGTATGTTTGTTGAGGGTTAAGGGTATAACAATTCTGTAGAGTGATCTCAATACCACACACTAAAAGGTGGTGTGAGAGGGTAGTTCAGTAAGGAGCCGTACAGCTATTGCTTCTACAGCCATAATGTGCACACACGCACCGGCAAACTGACAGCATCGCCCCCTTCCACGCTCAACTGTGCTTCAGTGTCAATCACTTTGTTATTCCGATCTGGATACAGAGACCTCTGCGAGAAATCATGATGTTCATGTCCCATTCCATTCTGTTAACAGCCTATAGGAACGCTGCCATTTGACATGCAGTATGGATTGTGTTGATGTTCTATTCTTGTAATCAGTCGCAGTACATGAAGGTCCATTATAAGCCTGTTTGCACAGGCTACAGCCATAATGCGCACACATTCACCGATAAACTGACAACTCTCCCACTTCCACATTCAACTGTGCTTCAGTGTCAATCACTTTGTTATTCTGATCTGGGTATAGAGACCTCTACAAGAAATCATAATGTTCATGTCTCATTCCATTCTGTTAACAGCCTATAGGAACACTGCCATTTGATATGCAGCGTGGGCTGTGTTGATGTTCTATTCTTGTAAACAGTTGCAGTACATGAAGGTCCATTATAAGCCTGTTTGCACAGAGTTTATTGAAATGCCAGGTAGCTATGATTAAACTTCCCATATTTAACACTTTATAACATGGAAACTAATTACTGTATGAGCACCAAACTTGGTAACATTAATGTCCAGATTATGGGATGCATGATTTCCATGTGTCACAGTTCCATCGTCCAGTTCCAACTATGGCCACCAGTTGCCGTGATCAGTAATCGTGATTCACAGTCTCATTCAACTGAACAGTTGCAGCTCACTTGTTGATATGTCGACATGAGCTTGGACAATAGGAGCAGTGTATAATTGGTGGAAGTCTGTTATCAAAACAACAGTAATGCTGCAGCTGCGCTTCGAGAACATCACTGGCTGAAAGGATTATGGAAGAGTACTCTTTCTCCACCTGCTGTGTGGTGCATGGTGAGGAACTTCGAATCAACTGGAGAAGTGGTCTTGCTCCAGGAAGCACCACAGGTAATAGTATGAAATACACTCCTGGAAATGGAAAAAAGAACACATTGACACCGGTGTGTCAGACCCACCATACTTGCTCCGGACACTGCGAGAGGGCTGTACAAGCAATGATCACACGCACGGCACAGCGGAGACACCAGGAACCGCGGTGTTGGCCGTCGAATAGCGCTAGCTGCGCAGCATTTGTGCACCGCCGCCGTCAGTGTCAGCCAGTTTGCCGTGGCATACGGAGCTCCATCGCAGTCTTTAACACTGGTAGCATGCCGCGACAGCGTGGACGTGAACCGTATGTGCAGTTGACGGACTTTGAGCGAGGGCGTATAGTGGGCATGCGGGAGGCCGGGTGGATGTACCGCCGATTTGCTCAACACGTGGGGCGTGAGGTCTCCACAGTACATCGATGTTGTCGCCAGTGGTCGGCGGAAGGTGCACGTGCCCGTCGACCTGGGACCGGACCGCAGCGACGCACGGATGCACGCCAAGACCGTAGGATCCTACGCAGTGCCGTAGGGGACCGCACCGCCACTTCCCAGCAAATTAGGGACACTGTTGCTCCTGGGGTATCGGCGAGGACCATTCGCAACCGTCTCCATGAAGCTGGGCTACGGTCCCGCACACCGGTAGGCTGTCTTTCGCTCACGCCCCAACATCGTGCAGCCCGCCTCCAGTGGTGTCGCGACAGGCGTGAATGGAGGGACGAATGGAGACGTGTCGTCTTCAGCGATGAGAGTCGCTTCTGCCTTGGTGCCAATGATGGTCGTATGCGTGTTTGGCGCTGTGCAGGTGAGCGCCACAATCAGGACTGCATACGACCGAGGCACACAGGGCCAACACCCGGCATCATGGTGTGGGGAGCGATCTCCTACACTGGCCGTACACCACTGGTGATCGTCGAGGGGACACTGAATAGTGCACGGTACATCCAAACCGTCATCGAACCCATCGTTCTACCATTCCTAGACCGGCAAGGGAACTTGCTGTTCCAACAGGACAATGCACGTCCGCATGTATCCCGTGCCACCCAACGTGCTCTAGAAGGTGTAAGTCAACTACCCTGGCCAGCAAGATCTCCGGATCTGTCCCCCATTGAGCATGTTTGGGACTGGATGAAGCGTCGTCTCACGCGGTCTGCACGTCCAGCACGAACGCTGGTCCAACTGAGGCGCCAGGTGGAAATGGCATGGCAAGCCGTTCCACAGGACTACGTCCAGCATCTCTACGATCGTCTCCATGGGAGAATAGCAGCCTGCATTGGTGCGAAAGGTGGATATACACTGTACTAGTGCCGACATTGTGCATGCTCTGTTGCCTGTGTCTATGTGCCTGTGGTTCTGTCAGTGTGATCATGTGATGTATCTGACCCCAGGAATGTGTCAATAAAGTTTCCCCTTCCTGGGACAATGAATTCACGGTGTTCTTATTTCAATTTCCAGGAGTGTAGTTTACACTCAATGGTGGATGACGATAATGCACACAGAGTGTAAAAAAAGCACCTGACAAATGTAAATTAACACAAACCAAAAGAACATTAACATTGTACCATTAACACCCTCTGTCAATGTTAATTATCGGTGTTACAAAAACAAAATTACAAACTTTAAGCAAGTCCTAACATGGCTCCAAATTTGTCAGATTTTACTCTTTGTAGTGACTATGTCAGACCATCAACTTGTTGCTCATTTGTGCTAAAGTGCTTTTACATAACTTTCATAGCAAAATCTTTCCCAATCACAAGTAAAATTTTGACTTCTATATGCTTTAGTTTACGATGGAACTGTGGGTTCTTGCAAACGTTTGTTACTGGCATATTGTCTTCATAAAGTACAATAGCTATTTGACTGTCAGAAAGACTACAATACAAATTACTCGCTAGCTGCTATGCTTAAGGCTACAAATTTTATTCTGTTAATGACAGAAGCACTGTGGGTTTCTTCTTGGATAACCATGAAACGCTACAATCCAAAGCTTTGGAAAGATAACTATTTGTGGACTTTCTATTTACTCTGCTACCAGCCCAGTCACAGTCAACGTAACCAATTATGAGATTGGTACAACTTTTCTCCCAAGACTAAGTCTTAGGGTTCCCTTAACATAACACATGTTTTGTACGTTTTCATAAATCCAGACTTGCACATGATTGGCACCTGTTTAAAATACTTGTTGCTGCACAAATATCTGGCTGGAACCTAACATGGCATACATCGGTGCAATATTAATTTTTACATCTTTTCTCAACGTCTTCATTTTCAGATTTTTCTCTTTTTAACACACTATGATCAAAATTTTCCTCTATAAGAGCTAAAACGGAGTTACATTCAAATATATCAAACACATTCAACACTTTTTCAAGATAGATAATTTGAAAAATAGTAATAGTACCCTCCTGTAATTTCTGAACAATATTCATGCCCAAATATTTCCGAATCAGACTTAAATCTTTCATTTTAAAGTGTTCACTTGAATTATCAGTTTCAGTCTGGGAATTTGAAGCTATCAGCAGGTCATATAGAGTAAACAAAAAGTTATTTTCTATGACTATTTTCTATCTTTATATACAAGCAATACTCAAAATCAGTTCTTACCAATCCTGAGGCAGTTATAACTGTGTTGGATTTAACATCCTAGTTTTAGGTGAGTCCAGAACCTTTCAAGTTCACAAAATTTACCATTCATGTTACTGAAATACCCAGTAGGTAATTCAGCATAAGTGTCACCGCTTATCTCTCCATAGAAAAAAGCGCATAGGTGCTAAAGTTATCCTCAATACAAAAAAAATCGAAAAAAGACTGAGAAATCTCACTGAAGTTAATTTTGATACTGGTTGTATATTTCTGAATAAGTCAATCTTTGATAGAAACTATTAGCTATAAGATGAGCTTTATAAGAAACAACATTTCGTTTCTCATCTCTTTTTTGCCTAAAACCTCACTTTGTGTCAATAACATTACAATCATTTGGCTTCAATGTATGATCCCACATATTATTTTCTTCCATATTATTTTCCCTTGCTATCTCATCTTTCCCATTTTCATCATCACTATGAGACATCACTTCAATGTAGGTGCTGCGGTCATCACCTTTCACTGCAATACACAGGCCCAACTCTTTATCCTCTAAGTAATATTTTCAAATCTTCCAAGTGCAATTCTCTGGCATAAAATACTTAAAATGTAGTTTTACCTCTGACACGACTTGGACCAGTTCACTATATACCTATGTGCTCCCTGCCGCCGTTGGATAGGCAGCTGCAGCAGCAAGTCTTATACTCCTAGCTCACTCATTTGTTACATAGTTTAATTCTTAATTTCTTTGCGTGTTTTTGGTACTTGCATTGTTTAATTCATAAATTTCGGGCGTATTATAGTATTTGAGAGTGTAGCATCGCGTTTTAGTACCTGAATAGTGTAAATTTGCGTAGTCGTTTGTCTTCTGTTTTTGTTTTGAACGGCCAGTGTCAGTTGGTTACAGTCAGTGTGCTCCCTGCCGCCGTTGGATAAGCAGCTGCAGCAGCAAGTCGTATACTCCTAGCTCACTCATTTGTTAATAGTTTAATTCTTAATTTCTTTGCGTGTTTTTGGTACTTGCATTGTTTAATTCATAAATTTCGGGCGTATTATAGTATTTGAGAGTGTAGCATCGCGTTTTAGTACCTGAATAGTGTAAATTCGCGTAGTCGTTTGTCTTCTGTTTTTGTTTTGAACGGCCAGTGTCAGTTGGTCACAGTCAGTGTGCTCCCTGCCGCCGTTGGATAAGCAGCTGCAGCAGCAAGACGTATACTCCTAGCTCACTCATTTGTTAATAGTTTAATTCTTAATTTCTTTGCGTGTTTTTGGTACTTGCATTGCTTAATTCATAAATTTCGGGCGTATTATAGTATTTGAGAGTGTAGCATCGCGTTTTAGTACCTGAATAGTGTAAAATCGCGTAGTCTCCTTCCGCCGCCGAGCAGTGTCAGCAGTGCGCAAGTAGCAGCATTACTGCATTTACTAGGCAATCTTGTATTTTAGTAACCGTTTAAATTTTGTCGATTTGTTTGCGCTCTCTGTAGATTAGTTCAGACGTTCTTTGCAAAACAGTTTTTAGCATGGATAGGGACTGCAACTGCTGTGTTCGGATGCAGGCTGAGTTGGCATCCCTTCGCTCCCAGCTTCAGGCAGTGTTGGCTTCGGTCACACAGCTTGAGGCTGTTGCCAATGGGAATCACTGTGGGGGTCCGGATGGGGTTTGTCGGGGACGGCCAGCTCGTCCCATGCTTCCCCTGATCGGACTACGACTGTGGTTGCCCGGGATACTGTCCGGATTGAGGCTGATCCCTCACCTGTGGTAGAGTGGGAGGTCGTCTCAAGGTGTGGCAGGGGGCGAAAGACATTCCGGAGGGCTGAACGGAAAGCCTCTCCAGTTTGTCTGACGAACCGGTTTCAGGCTCTGTCTCAGGCTGATACTGATCTTCGGCCTGACATGGCTGCTTGTCCTGTTCCAGAGGTTGCCCCTCAGTCTGCAAGATCCAGGCAGTCGCAGAGGGTGGGCTTACTGGTAGTTGGGAGCTCCAACGTCAGGCGCGTAATGGGGCCCCTTAGGGAAATGGCAGCAAGAGAGGGGAAGAAAACCAATGTGCACTCCGTGTGCATACCGGGGGGAGTCATTCCAGATGTGGAAAGGGTCCTTCCGGATGCCATGAAGGGTACAGGGTGCACCCATCTGCAGGTGGTCGCTCATGTCGGCACCAATGATGTGTGTCGCTATGGATCGGAGGAAATCCTCTCTGGCTTCCGGCGGCTATCTGATTTGGTGAAGACTGCCAGTCTTGCTAGCGGGATGAAAGCAGAGCTCACCATCTGCAGCATCGTCGACAGGACTGACTGCGGACCTTTGGTACAGAGCCGAGTGGAGGGTCTGAATCAGAGGCTGAGACGGTTCTGCGACCATGTGGGCTGCAGATTCCTCGACTTGCGCCATAGGGTGGTGGGGTTTCGGGTTCCGCTGGATAGGTCAGGAGTCCACTACACGCAACAAGCGGCTACATGGGTAGCAGGGGTTGTGTGGCGTGGGCTGGGCGGTTTTTTAGGTTAGATGGCCTTGGGCAAGTACAGAAAGGGCAACAGCCTCAGCGGGTGCGGGGCAAAGTCAGGACATACGGGGACCAAGTAGCAATCGGTATTGTAATTGTCAACTGTCGAAGCTGCGTTGGTAAAGTACCAGAACTTCAAGCGCTGATAGAAAGCACCGAAGCTGAAATCGTTATAGGTACAGAAAGCTGGCTTAAGCCAGAGATAAATTCTGCCGAAATTTTTACAAAGGTACAGACGGTGTTTAGAAAGGACAGATTGCATGCAACCGGTGGTGGAGTATTCGTCGCTGTTAGTAGTAGTTTATCCTGTAGTGAAGTAGAAGTGGATAGTTCCTGTGAATTATTATGGGTGGAGGTTACACTCAACAACCGAACTAGGTTAATAATTGGCTCCTTTTACCGACCTCCCGACTCAGCAGCATTAGTGGCAGAACAACTGAGAGAAAATTTGGAATACATTTCACATAAATTTTCTCAGCATGTTATAGTCTTAGGTGGAGATTTCAATTTACCAGATATAGACTGGGACACTCAGATGTTTAGGACGGGTGGTAGGGACAGAGCATCGAGTGACATTATACTGAGTGCACTATCCGAAAATTACCTCGAGCAATTAAACAGAGAACCGACTCGTGGAGATAACATCTTGGACCTACTGATAACAAACAGACCCGAACTTTTCGACTCTGTATGTACAGAACAGGGAATCAGTGATCATAAGGCCGTTGCAGCATCCCTGAATATGGAAGTTAATAGGAATATAAAAAAAGGGAGGAAGGTTTATCTGTTTAGCAAGAGTAATAGAAGGCAGATTTCAGACTACCTAACAGATCAAAACGAAAATTTCTGTTCCGACACTGACAATGTTGAGTGTTTATGGAAAAAGTTCAAGGCAATCGTAAAATGCGTTTTAGACAGGTACGTGCCGAGTAAAACTGTGAGGGACGGGAAAAACCCACCGTGGTACAACAACAAAGTTAGGAAACTACTGCGAAAGCAAAGAGAGCTCCACTCCAAGTTTAAACGTAGCCAAAACCTCTCAGACAAACAGAAGCTAAACGATGTCAAAGTTAGCGTAAGGAGGGCTATGCGTGAAGCGTTCAGTGAATTCGAAAGTAAAATTCTATGTACCGACATGACAGAAAATCCTAGGAAGTTCTGGTCTTACGTTAAATCAGTAAGTGGCTCGAAACAGCATATCCAGACACTACGGGATGATGATGGCATTGAAACAGAGGATGACACGCATAAAGCTGAAATACTAAACACCTTTTTCCAAAGCTGTTTCACAGGGGAAGACCGCACTGCAGTTCCTTCTCTAAATCCTCGCACAAACGAAAAAATGGCTGACATCGAAATAAGTATCCAAGGAATAGAAAAGCAACTGGAATCACTCAATAGAGGGAAGTCTACTGGACCTGACGGGATACCAATTTGATTCTACACAGAGTACGCGAAAGAACTTGCCCCCCTTCTAACAGCCGTGTACCGCAAGTCTCTAGAGGAACGGAGGGTTCCAAATGATTGGAAAAGAGCACAGATAGTCCCAGTCTTCAAGAAGGGTCGTCGAGCAGATGCGCAAAACTATAGACCTATATCTCTGACGTCGATCTGTTGTAGAATTTTAGAACATGTTTTTTGCTCGAGTATCATGTCGTTTTTGGAAACCCAGAATCTACTATGTAGGAATCAACATGGATTCCGGAAACAGCGATCGTGTGAGACCCAACTCGCTTTATTTGTTCATGAGACCCAGAAAATATTAGATACAGGCTCCCAGGTAGATGCTATTTTTCTTGACTTCCGGAAGGCGTTCGATACAGTTCCGCACTGTCGCCTGATAAACAAAGTAAGAGCCTACGGAATATCAGACCTGCTGTTTGGCTGGATTGAAGAGTTTTTAGCAAACAGAACACAGCATGTTGTTATCAATGGAGAGACGTCTATAGATGTTAAAGTAACCTCTGGCGTGCCACAGGGGAGTGTTATGGGACCATTGCTTTTCACAATTTATATAAATGACCTAGTAGATAGTGTCGGAAGTTCCATGCGGCTTTTCGCGGATGATGCTGTAGTATACAAAGAAGTTGCAGCATTAGAAAATTGTAGCGAAATGCAGGAAGATCTGCAGCGAATAGGCACTTGGTGCAGGGAGTGGCAACTGACCCTTAACATAGACAAATGTAATGTATTGCGAATACATAGAAAGAAGGATCCTTTATTGTATGATTATATGATAGCGGAACAAACACTGGTAGCAGTTACTTCTGTAAAATATCTGGGAGTATGCATGCGGAACGATTTGAAGTGGAATGATCATATAAAATTAATTGTTGGTAAGGGGGGTACCAGGTTGAGATTCATTGGGAGAGTGCTTAGAAAATGTAGTCCATCAACAAAGGAGGTGGCTTACAAGACACTCGTTCCACCTATACTTGAGTATTGCTCATCAGTGTGGGATCCGTACCAGATCGGTTTGACGGAGGAGATAGAGAAGATCCAAAGAAGAGCAGCGCGTTTCGTCACAGGGTTATTTGGTAACCGTGATAGCGTTACGGAGATGTTTAATAAACTCAAGTGGCAGACTCTGCAAGAGAGGCGCACTGCATCGCGGTGTAGCTTGCTCGCCAGGTTTCGAGAGGGTGCGTTTCTGGATGAGGTATCGAATATATTGCTTCCCCCTACTTATACCTCCCGAGGAGATCACGAATGTAAAATTAGAGAGATTAGAGCGCGCACGGAGGCTTTCAGACAGTCGTTCTTCCCGCGAACCATACGCGACTGGAACAGGAAAGGGAGGTAATGACAGTGGCATGTAAACTGCCCTCCGCCACACACCGTTGGGTGGCTTGCGGAGTATAAATGTAGATGTAGATGTAGATGTATGTCAGAGTTCATAAACTCTAGATTATTATCACTCCTTACATGCTTAATATTCAGATTGGTTTCTCTCTGAGCTTTTCCAGTGAAGTTCTTGTTCAAAGCTTTAACTTCATCCTTCTGTTTCTTAAAGAATACTTTGAGGTAAACTGAGTGGTCATCCTTCAAATACCAAAAGTTTCTCACTTCTCCAGGCGAATGCATCTCCATCAGTCCATAGACTTCTGCATGAACCATTTCAAGTGGAGTATTACCACTTCATGAAAGGCAAGCGATGTTGTTTACCCACCGGACACTCTTAACAAGTGTCAAAGTCGATAACGAAGTCCATTCCTATACATGACAAGAAATCCCTCATATGTATAGTGCTCTGAGGGCACATTTTTTTTTTTATGCCAAACATTCAAGTTTTCAACATGTTTACACAAATTCACCAGACCACTATCAATATTGACCAATGGAAGCTCATTATTGTCAACCACAGAGTGTGCGTAACAGCATGCGTGAGAGTAACCATTGACGGTTATGATTGTATTTCAGTTAGGGAAAACAACCTCGATACGTTGTATTGAGGTATTTGGATGATGGTAAACTTCACTGTTCAAGAATTCACGTCGTTCCTTGTTTGAAACTAAACACATACTTTTGTCCAACGCAGTACCTGCTTAAACAGATTGAATTTCAGTTCAGGCACAAAAAGTACTCCACTAAGCACTGTTGCCCCGTTCCATGCATACAGTTCCACAGTACCATGCCAAATTTTACCACCAAGTTTACTGTTACCCACAGTCACTTTCATTGATCTTTGCACACTGTCAGGTTTCTTAACCAGTTCTCTCTTACTGCATATATGCTCTCTAGCTCCTGTATCAATGAACCAATAATCTTCTAGGTTAACTCCTTGACTCACACGCAAAAGGCATTTATATCCTGAGCCTTTTTTGCCTTCCTTCGACTTCAACAACCAGCAATATGACTTCAAATGGCCTCTTTGCTTACAATAATTGTAGCTTCCCTTTTCTCTCTTCGCTGTATTTTTGCAATCCTTTACAAATTGGTGCTCCTTGCCACAAACATAACAAGTAATTTTTTTCTGCCTGCTTACACTGTCCAAAGCTGCCTCCTGCTGATCAGACATTGTTTCTCTCTTCTTCAATAAGCAATCTTGAACTTAATTCGTTAAGTGTTTGCTTCTCAAAGGGGACAGACTCCCATCCTGAAGAGAAATATTGATATCTCTCTGGCAATGACATCAACAACTTGGTTATTAAACTTCCTGGCAGATTAAAACTGTGTGCTGGACCGAGACTCGAACTCGGGACCTTTGCCTTTCGCGGGCAAGTGCTCTCCACTATAGAGTGAAAATTTCATTCTAGAAACAACCCCCAGGCTGTGGCTAAGCCATGTCCCCGCAATACCCTTTCTTTCATTAGTGCTAGTTCCCCAAGGTTCGCAGGAGAGCTTATGTAAAGTGTGGAAGGTAGGAGACGAGGTACTGGCGGAATTAAAGCTGTGAGGACGGGGCGTGAGTCGTGCTTGGGTAGCTCAGTTGGTAGAGCACATGCCCGCAAAAGGCAAAGGTCACGAGTTCGAGTCTCGGTCTGGCACACAGTGTTAATCTGTAGAGCGAAAATTTCATTCTAGAAACAACCCCCAGGCTGTGGCTAAGCCATGTCCCCGCAATATCCTTTCTTTCATTAGTGCTAGTTCCCCAAGGTTCGCAGGAGAGGTTCTGTAAAGTTTGGAAGGTAGGAGACGAGGTACTGGCGGAATTAAAGCTGTGAGGACGGGGCGTGAGTCGTGCTTGGGTAGCTCAGTTGGTAGAGCGCATGCCCGCAAAAAGTCCCGAGTTCGAGTCTCGGTCTGGCACACAGTTTTAATCTGTAGAGCGAAAATTTCATTCTAACTTGGTTATTATTAGTTTCTCTGAAACCCCTGCTTTAACTTGGTGTTGATTTCTCATATTTTCGTCATAACTGCAACCACCGAGTTAGCACTTGGAGCAAGAAAATCCTTTACGGAAGTAGGTGGATGCTCACGGTTGACTCTTTCTCATACTTTTTTTTAGTTTAGTCCACATGCCAGTGATGTATATGAAATTACATGAGCTACCTTCATCTGCATCACAATAAGTACCTTGCCTTTACGTCTTTATGCAGTAATGTTTTCTCCTCGCATTCTTTCTGTTTCGGAGGCTTAATAGCTATGTCATTGATAATATCTAAAAGGTTTTTTTCTCTGAATGTTACTTCCATTTGGAATTTTCACACAACCCAATTGTCCCTTCCAGACAACTTCAAATACTTACGCGTTAATTGTTCCACTGTGTCATGCCAACACTATGACGGTAAAGTCAAATTTTCTATTACTAGCGGTATCACCAAAAAACTCTGCCACTACACTACACTTATTCACCTGCGCCTATAACCTGTAATCAGGTGCAGTAAATGAAGCTCTATTGTAAGTCTGTTCGTACAGACTCACTCAAAATTGTAATATGTAACTCAATGGCAGACGACAATAATGCATACAGAGGGTAAAGAAAATTAAAGAACACTAACATTGTGCCACTGACACTTACGTCATGTGTAAATCACCTCTAGCGTTTCTGTAAGCTCGCAACATACAATCTGCTGGGGTACATGTATGCCTGCACGAATTACTTCAGAGGATGCATGTGCAACATTTCGTTGTCTGTGGGATTACTGCTTCTTAGCCGGATTTAATAAGAGGAACTATGAAATCTTCTTTTGAGGTTCTTTGGTAGGCAGCTTTGACAGGGCGATTGAGAAGGGTAAATATTGGGAAGATGAATGGTTGAAGTCAGTTGACATGGATGGTGCTTTGTCTATAACTTACTTACCCAATGAGATAATAGAACATATCCTAGAAAGTGAATGTTTAACGGCGAAAGATTTATGCAACTTTGAAGCAACATGTACCAAATTCAGAAACCTACTCATCAACAACAATAAGCTGTGGAAAATCAAGTTTCATCAATCGTGAGTACATCGCTTCGGACTGTAATAGATACCAATTTTTGGTAATAAAACTCAAATATTTAGTGAAGCAAAATATACTGTCATTCAATTAAGAAACACGGGTGCTGATTTTCAGTCCTTAAATTAGAACAGGTCTTATTTAAATAGTGTTAAAAGATCTATTTTTGTACTTGATTCACAGTATTTTTGTTTTCCTGCCCGTTGTGTAATGAGTAAGTCAAGGAATGATTATATTATTTTCCCCACTTAGTGCAGTGTATTTACGTGTTAGTATGATTGAATGTGAGTGCAACAATTATACATTTAGTGATTTTGTAGTTCCGGCACACACAATGTGTTTAACGGAGACGTATGTCGTGATGTTAATGTATTGTTTGATGAGCTGCAATAATGCAGCGGTATTTAGTAAAAGCGTTTTCATCATTCGCCGGAATTTAGAGGCGCAGAATAATTTGTATTGCAGAAATCAGTGATACACGTCGTATAGTGGAAGCAGCTAAACTATACGGAAGAGAACTAAAAATGACACCATTCCATCATTTTAGTCACCAAATGGCCACATTGAAGTTGAAGAATCGACAGTGTTTTGAATAATTTGATAAAGTTTTCTTTGGGCTGAACGGGGCTTGTAATTTTATCATAGGGTTCCCACGCATCCTCCTAGTAACATTTAAATTTTATAATATTGAGTGGTCACAAGTGACAAGCAAAAATTATTTATTTAATGTAGTTTTACCAGCGAAATTCCACTCATTATCATTCTTGCACAAATTTTAGAATTTACAAAGACCTCTAGGAAATCGAATATTATCTGCACCATCACAGTTTGTTTTGTGATATTAACATTGTCTTTTTGTTTTGTAGAACTTAGAACACTTTCAGAAATCAAAAGTTCAGCTGATCCGGGATATCGGCTTCGTTCTGTGGTGTAACTCCATTATAGTGTGTGATATCGTAGATATGCAAACAGGAAGAGAACAGAACAGTGACAAATTTTTGGCATCCTTTATTTTTTGCTATATATATTTTGATAGCTGGCCGATTTTTAGTGTAGCCAGAGGACTAGGCGAAGTGGTATCAAAGGCTTCAGTTAAAATAACTTCAAGCTATCAGACTGTCTAGGAGAGTTCGAAGTCTGCCCTGAAGAATAAGTTAAGGAATAATATGACAACACTTGTCAGAGAAGAAAATTTGATCTTGACAAGCTATACAGCTTGTAATTCAACTCAAGTACTGTCGGATCATCACTGAACTACGTCAGAAGATGATGTTACTGTTCTGTTTGAGTACTTTAGGATTATCACTGTCATATCACAGTCCAAACACTAGACGATTTGCTCATATGATTGCTATTGTTGAATGTCTTGAAACAGGAACTGGAAGAACCTATCAATTTTTGGAATAACTCCAGTAAATGCGTTGTGACATACTGAAATACAATTGGTGTAGATGCATTCAGATCTGCTGAAAGGAGAACTAGGTGTCACAGAACATAATCTAGTGGAAGAGATCAATAGCATACTTCTTCGAATTGCAGGATTTGTTATAACCTTCAGTATGCCAAAGAAGCATAAGTATCTTAAGGCAGATTTTATTCGGATAATGACAAGACCTTTCATCCAGTAGATAAAATGCGATTGGGATGTGAATTCTCCATTTGATAAGATTCTGAGAGTGCTGAACCCAGCGGTTAGCTTGGCGTTGAACTGTTACATTACCTGAAAATAGGTAAGTGAGCAACAACTTTTGTTATGTGAGGCTACAACAGGCTGTGGCATAACTCCATCCAGCTGCATCCATATCGAGTGTATTTCACTGGTTTAAATAGAAGCCAGTCTGCCATTTCAGATAATAGTAGAATGAGTGTAGTGTATATTTTTAATATTTATTTTGATCGTACTTCTCCTTAAAATAGAAAGTGAGCAGAGTTTTAACTGTCAGTGATTGGTTGATACCATATTTTGCTTGAGCACTCAACAATGTACTCCTGCATATTTAAGATTCAAGAAACCCCAAATGTGAAACCACGTTCCTAATAAAGTCTATGGCACTTGAAGTGAAGAAATTTTTGGGTCTGCGCATTTGTTAATCTTGAGCTCTCATAGTGATTGTTCTGAATTTTGGGATAGGTTGTAAATTTATGAAACAAAAATTTTTATAAATTTCACCTTTAAAACATAACATTTAAATATTTTAACTGTATTCACCCAAAATTATTACCTAAGTACTGATGCTGATTTAAGCTCTCTAATTATGCAACAATTCATAGAGTTGAACTGATAATATGGTAGCTTCTATTCAGTGATGTTACATTGTTGTCAATATTACTTTCTTCAATGGTAAAAAACATAAGGTTGTAGGATTAAATTATATTTAATGGTATCTGTGAAATTTTATAATGCCTGGTTCTTGTGAATCTTGTGTGTAATTAGTGGTATGTGTGTGTGAAGGTGGCCACGACTTGTCTGCAATTCGAAACGGCACTATGTTGCTGATTGGAGAACGGAGTTTAAAACCAGACTCCACTTTGGGTGGAAGGTTAGACAACTGTTATCACAAATGTCTGCAAAGTTTTACAAAAAGGAGGACATTTCTCATGCACAGCTGTCAGATTTTTGGGCTTTGCTGGAACATCATCCACATGCTTATCCTTTCATGATCAGTGAACTGATGCTGATACTGTATGACCATAGTGTGTAAGTAGAAAAACATTTCTGTAGCTAATGTAGCCTTAGTAATTATTGACATGGTTGATTTATATCATTGTATGCACTATACATAAATGAATTTAAAGTAACGAAAGAAATTGTGCTTTGGAGTTATTGGGCTTGATGTTATACGATTGCCTTGCATATTTCCCACTGATAAGTAACTTTCATATGAGTGACAGGACACACTAAATTAAAAAACAGCCATCATAGACATCTTGCACATATTGTAAGTTACCGTGTACTGAATTTCTATTACAGTAGCACAGATCTGACTTTGAAGTACTATGCTGAGAAGGTTACTCGCTTGGTACGCCAAGCACATTTGACTAAGAAGTGGAAGAATTTCATTGCATTACCTCCTGAGCGCCAGATCCTGGAGCGTGGGGCAACAATGGTAGCACAATGGTGTCAACCTCTTATAGAGGTCAGTAGTTGAGTTCTTCATTTAATAATATAAATTAACTCAGATATTATTGTGTAAACAGAGGTGGACACAAATGTCTGAACTAATATAAATTTCTGGTAGACGCATTAATTTCCCAAGTTTCTTACTAAGAACAGATGAGCCCTGCAACTGTCAAAACTATATAGAGTTGCACCGACCTAACTTAAAATTGCAGTACCACCCATCGGCTTTGACATGTGACATCATCTGTCTGGCAGACACATCTGTTTTGAGCTTGTACAACCTGGCAATCATGACATCATTTGTTACACCATGTGAACACACACAAATAATGCGAAAAATGTTTAATAGCAGAAATAACATGGAACTAATGGGACAACTGTGGGAATTAAGGGGTTTAGACATACTAAATGTATGAGAATCCTTATAATGAAGGTATACTAAAACAAGTAATACAAAAATTGAGATGAAATCCTCAACAAAAAAAAAAAAAACAAAAAACTGAATATTGTGAACTTCAACTAAGAAACTCGCCCCCCTCTTGTCCACCCTCCTCCCAGCCTCACACAGATCACTAAAGGAAACAAACTAACAACTGTTTATTAAATCTGTATCCAGCTAACCCTAGCCCCATAAATACCAACCACTGGCCTATCGACACAATATCCAAATGAAAATATAATAAATAAAAAAATTAACATTTATAATATTTTTGTCAAAACACACTTACATAATAATTACATAATAATTCTGCCCCGTGTACATGTTCTACTACACTAGAGATGCAGCACCTTTTCTCAATGTCATTACTTCACCGTGCCGTTGACACTTAAAAACATTCTGCCGTACCATACAAATGCAGAAAATTGCTTGTAGAGGCCATATTGTTGCCCATAGCAACATAAAAATTATAAATTGTGAATTTCATCATAACATCCATAACTAGTAACATAGGAAAAGCAAACAATTAAATTTCCAGCTAATAACCACACAGTGAACTTCACAGTTCTGAAACCAAAAACAAATGAGTAGCCAATAACTAATGACATGAAAGTAACTCTCTGAATAAACCAACAAAAACAAACTTCCAGAACACAGCAATAGGCAGTACTAAGTCAATGTTTCACTAACATTATTCACTTAAAATTTT
Organism: Schistocerca piceifrons; assembly: GCF_021461385.2. NCBI lineage: Eukaryota > Metazoa > Arthropoda > Insecta > Orthoptera > Acrididae > Schistocerca > Schistocerca piceifrons. Next base: position 845,307,068 of record NC_060138.1, read on the forward strand.
GAAACATAGACATTCAAATCTAGTGTGGACCACAGATGATAAAATGTCATATTCAAACATGATGCATTTGAATTTGCCACACAAACATGTAGTCATGTAACAAATCATAGCTAAGTCGTGCATCAAAGCCGATGGAGGGTACTGCGAACTTAGGTTGACCCGTTGCTTCTCTCTTGCTATTCATATTTCTTAATCAAAAGTCCTTATAAAAAAGTTTATTATGTGATTGGTAGAAATACTTGTACGTTGTTACCTGATGTGTGCATGTTCAATTTGTCTTGAAGATTCTCTCTCTCTCTCTCTCTCTCTCTCTCTCTCTCTCTCTCTCTCTCTCTCTGATGCTTCCACCCCCCCCCCCCTCCCCGTATTCTGCACCACCTAGGCAGCTCTGTGTTTGAGTACTAGCTAATTGCTTGTTATTTTATGAGATACATCCCTGGCCTCAAAGGTTTCTATTTAATGCTGTTGCTTTTAGTTTTTTTTTTTAATTTTAATTAATATAAGAAGTCATACTTAGCAATGGCACATGTTTAAAGCCATATTCTCATGACTCTAAAATGCAATCTGAGCTACATCAGTCATTAACACTACTGTGTAACTGCAAACAGCTTGCCTTCTGCCACATGTGGGCAGACCATGAAGTTTCCCAACTTGTGCTACCATTTGTCCGTAAACAACATCCTTACTTTATGAGAATTTATTTAAAAAATATTTAAGCCTTAGATTTTCATAAACATTTTTATAGTTAATTGAGGCTAATTAATGAGAACAGGATACAATGTTTTAAGATTAAGTTAATAGGTAGTATGGGGTGAGGCATGTGTAGAAAGAGATGATAATGTCAAACTTATTTTGTGGTAAATTTGTGTCAGTATTTGAAAATTGCTTTCCTAAAAGTTATTAAAAAAGTCCAACTAAGGGAGTTAAAATGTCATGTAAGAGGAAGAAGGATAAAGACCAGAAGAAGTCAAGATCCAACATCACTTGCATACTACAAAAAATACTGTAGCATTTAAAGGAAAGTCATCAAAATAACCAGAAGTATGCATGTCATGACAGAAATAAATAATGCAGGTAATAAGATTAAAACTGTATGCGATATTGTCGAATTACACACAGGACAACCAATCAGTATACAAGATACCATAACAGTTAAGCTAAATGAAAATGTTGTGACCGATAATTCCCAAGTTGAGAGTACTTTTAACAATCACTTTCTAAATGTAGCAGCAAAAATAGAGAAGATGTTGAGGTTTGGGAGGAATGTAGATAGGGTGTCCTCACCCTCGATACAGATCACGAAAATGTCATCAGTGAATTGAAGCAGCTGCAAGATCTGGGATAATGGGTGGTTAGGACGGATTCCTCTAGGTGGCCCATGAATAGGTTGTCATGGGGTGACACCATGTGGGGTCCATAGCTGTATTCTGGAACTGTTTGTAGGTGATGCCTCCAAAGGATAAGTAATTGTGGGTGATGGTGTAGGGCACCTAGCTGCCCTGCACTCTCATCACGTCACCTCCATTTGCTCCCACATACGCAGCACTTCATTATCTCCTACTCCTACTATTCTATCCCTCCCGCTCCATGACCCAGCCTCCTCCTTACCCCCACCACCTGGTTGTTTGTCCCATCATGCACTTCTTCTTGCAGCCTGACTTCAGCAGCCAGAAACTGTGTGTGCGTTTTTTGTCTGTTTCCAATGAAGGCCTTGGCTGAAAGCTTACTTTGTGACAACGTTTTTGTTGTGCCTGTCTGAATCTCCGCATATCCACTATATCCTTTTTGTAATATTCACATCTCATCCTGGATTTTCCATTGTTTGATTTTAACAAGATAGAAGAGGTTGACAGTGTTAAATTTTTGGACAAACCACTTCATAGTAAATTAATTTGGGAGGAGCCTACCACAGAACTGCTGGAGTTCCTAAACAAACCATCATTGGCAGTGAAGGTGTTATCAGACGTATGGGATTTTTTATAAAAAGAAATACTAACAGAATTCACGTACTTTCAGTACATAATGTCTTGCAGGATCATTTTTAGGACAACTCATCATGCCAAGCAATAATTCTCCAAGTCCAAAGACCTGTAACACAGATGATTTGTGGTGTGAACTCAGAACTTGCTGCAGTGGTCTGTTAGAGAAACAGGGGATACTAACAACTCCTTCGCAGTGTATTTATTGTGTAATGAAACATATCTTTTTCTTTTTCGTACCAACAGGTTAATTAATGGAATTAATACTATAAATTAAAAAAAAAAAAAAGACTTACAAGATTTACATTCATGTTCTTTGGTCCAAAATTGTGTCCATTAGTCAGGAAAACACATTTTCAATAACTTGTCACAGCCATAAGAAGTTGTTAAAATACTTGTAAAGCTCAATTTAAGAGAAGCCTCAAAGATTTAAGGATTTATCAGTGGCCATCTACTCATACTCCTGCGCGCGTGCGCGCGCACACACACACACACACACACACACACACACACACACACACACACACACACACACACACACACACACACACACACACACACACAAAAAGCGCAACTTGCACAAACATGGTCACTGTCTCAGGCCACAAGAGTGCAGCTGTGACTGGGTCTGACGAAGCAGCAATCTGCTGGGAGGGGGGGGGGGGGGTGTTGATAGTAGTAAGAAAACGGCAGGATGAGGTGGAGAGGGATGGCTGATATGGATGATAAGATACTAGTGCTGCCTGGTGGAGTGTACAGGGACAGGATGGGGCTGTTAGGTGCACCTTCTTCAGTGTTGACATCCACATCATTAGTACCTCTGTCCACATCAAGCATTACCAACCACTAGCAAATCGCCACTTGGCCAGCTGCGATCCACCTCATACCAAGAAGTCCCTTCCATATGGCCTAGCCACCCATGGTTCTTGCATCTAGGGTGATACAGGCCTCTCCATACATGCAAAGGGTTTCGTGAAGGCATTCACAGACCAAAATTTCCCTCCCAATCTTGTCCAGAATCAGACCTCCTATGCCACATCTCTCCAGTCACTGTCTTCCACATACCCACTGTCTGTCCACAAAGGAGCACTCCTCTCATGACTCAGTACCATCCAGGTCGGGAGCAATTGTATCGCATTCTCCCCCAGGGTTTTGACTACATGTCACTGTGCCATGGAATGTGGAATATCCTCCACACTATCCTTCCCTCCATTCTCAGAGTGCTATTCTATCATCCACCAAACCTACGCAATATTCTTTACTGTCCCTACTCTGCCTCGGCTTCCAACTCGATGTTTTATGGCTCATATCTTTGCACTAGACCTAAATGCAAGACCTGTCCCTTACATATTCACACTGCCACCAACTCCAGTCCTGTCACAGGCATGTCTTACTCATGAGAGGCAGGGACACCTGTGAAAGCAACCATGTGATTGACCAGCTAAGCTGCAACTGCAGTCTCCCTCTCCATTGGCATGACAACCAACAAGCTCTGTCTGCATGAATGCCCACAGACAAACTGTGGCCCAGAGACAGCTGAACTATCTGTTGCTGAACATGCTGCCAATGTTATATGCTTCACTTTGACTGATTCACAACCCCCACTATCTGGATTCTTCCTACCAACCATAGTTTTTCCAAATTTTGTGCAGATGAGAACTTTCCCTACAGCATATTGTTTGTGAAGCCCCTCTGGCCTAAACCTTTGCTGGTCTGTCCCCACCTATCTGTTTGTTCCCCTTTGAGCTCCCACTCCAGTACTACACGCATTATCTATCCCACCAACACACTAAAAGGCCTTCCCTTTCCCACATTTCTCTCCTTTTTCTTCTCCCCTTTCCTCCTGACTCCCCCCCCCCCCCCCCCCCAATGCCCCTCCCGACACAGCATCTAACAGCTCTATCTTGTCCCACCAAGTCCCTGCATGTACCACCTAAAAACAAAGATGATGTGACTTACCAAACGAAAGCGCTGGCACGTCGATAGGCACACAAACAAACACAAACATACACACAAAATACTAGCTTTCACAACCAACGGTTGCTTCGTCAGGAAAGAGGGAAGGAGAGGGAAAGACGAAAGGATTTGGGTTTTAAGGGAGAGGGTAAGGAGTCATTCCAATCCCGGGAGCGGAAAGACTTACCTTAGGGGGGAAAAAGGACAGGTATACACTCGCACACACACATATCCATCCACACATATATAGACACAAGCAGACATATACAGAGGCAAAGAGTTTGGGCAGAGATGTCACACAAAATACTAGCTTTCACAACCAACGGTTGCTTCATCAGGAAAGAGGGAAGGAGAGGGAAAGACGAAAGGATTTGGGTTTTAAGGGAGAGGGTAAGGAGTCATTCCAGTCCCAGGAGCGGAAAGACTTACCTTAGGGGGGAAAAAGGACAGGTATACACTCGCACACACACATATCCATCCACACATATACAGACACAAGCAGACATATACAGAGGCAAAGAGTTTGGGCAGAGATGTCAGTCGAGGCGGAAGTGCAGAGGCAAAGATGTTTTTGAATGACAGGTGACGTATGAGTGGCGGCAACTTGAAATTAACGGAGCCGGGTTATCTGGATACTTCCCACTAACACCAACCTATCCGAACTCCGGAGATGGGAACTTGCTCTTCAATATATCCTCTCTTCTCGTTATCCACCAGGCCTCAATCTCCGCTAATTTCAAGTTGCCGCCACTCATACCTCACCTGTCATTCAACATCATCTTTGCCTCTGCACTTCCGCCTCGACTGACATCTCTGCCCAAACGCTTTGCCTCTGTATATGTCTGCTTGTGTCCGTATATATATGTGTGTGTGTGTGTGTGTGTGTGTGTGTGTGTGTGTGTGTGTGTGTACCTGTCCTTTTTGCCCCCTAAGGTAAGTCTTTCCACTCCCGGGATTGGAATGACTCCTTACCCTCTCCCTTAAAACCCAAATCCTTTCGTCTTTCCCTCTCCTTCCCTCTTTCCTGACGAAGCAACCGTTGGTTGTGAAAGCTAGTATTTTGTGTGTATGTTTGTGTTTGTTTGTGTGTCTATCGACGTGCCAGCGCTTTCGTTTGGTAAGTCACATCATCTTCGTTTTTAGGTATATTTTTCCCATGTGGAATGTTTCCCTCTATTAGAACTATACTGTGTTGTACATTTACATATTCTATCACACATTTGTTATTGCTTCTTAAATGAAAATGTTTCAGATTTTTGCCTTTTTCCACAACTGTGAGTTTTATTTCACTTATGGATTGTTTAAGGAATGTTAGGATAACTTTTTCTTTTAAAAGGGTGTTACGTATTCTTGTTTTATGACATGTTCTTTGTCTTTGAGGATCTCCTCATTATGAATGTATGGAGCTAAGTATACTTAATGTAATATGGGCTGAAATGTGATGTGTTGTTGCTATCAAGTTTGTTGATAGTACACTCGGGTGAAAATTTGAAGCATGTTTTTGTGATGTTTTATCTATATTTGAGGGTATTGTAAGAGAAAATGACATGGCATGAAATGGTGAGGGATGATCCTAATGAAGGAATGTCCAGGGGTGCCAAGACTTTATAACCTGCTGAATTGTTGATCAAACAGTAAATTTTAGCTAACTGTGGAATAATCATTAAGCACTGTGGTAAATGAAATAGTCATCTGCAGCTACGAAAACTACTGAAGTAAAACTAGAGTTCACATACAACAATATTGGAGTTGGGAATTTCATCTGAGAAATCCTGAGCAAACCATTATGATGAAACAAAGTTGGTCCCCTATATTTGTCGCCGCTATTTAAACAAGAAAGAGTTCTCTCTATATTGTACGCCATATGTAAAGTGTGTTTTCATTGTGCACCATGGGAGTGTATTTTAGTGAATGTAAGACCAGGAACATTGCATTATTCTTTTAATAAATGTGTTGTAATGTGTAATCTTGAGGACTGTTTTATACACATATATTTTTAGTTGAATTTTTAACTCACTTTAATCAGATAGTTATTTGACTGCATTTTCTGTTATTCATGTTCTATGATTTACATTGTAATACAGGTTCCATACCAGTCTATTGCTACACAGCTTGATTCAATAGCTGCTCGTGCTAAAGAAGTATTGCAAGAAGAACACCCGAATCATCCCCTTTTATCAGCATCTGTTGAGGACCTGCACCGTTTCCGGGAGTGCAATATTCCAGATAATCAGTGGAAGCCAAGTGAATCACAAGAAGTCCTCAGTGCTGTATGCCATGTTCTGTTCCAGGAGATGGGATTCCATGGCAACAGTACAATGTATTATTCTGCAGATAATTCTTACATTGACAAGGTAAATATTTGTGGTTTTTCCTCACATGCAAAAGGCTGCAACTCAAAAATTAAAGGTGCAAATTTAGAGAAAAGTGGTTTGCTCCAGTTATGATTGGTGAATTTTGTGTGCTCACAGTTACAGTTACTGGTCATTATGAAACATTGAATATTTTGGTTATAAATGTTAATGTGTGTTCCTAGAACCTGTTGAGAGGGGAGAGGACAAAAAAATATATTTTTTTTAATTGCTCTTTATTCTAAAGCCTTTTCATCTCTAGAATCAAATAACTTGAAATTAATTTGCAAAGTCTATTGGTAAAATGTAGCTCAAATTAATTACCTTCAGCAATTTGCTTAATGATGCTTTGGCTAATTCTCCATTAAAAAAGGAAAAGATTAAGATGTTCTGCTTTATGAACTGAGTCTCTGTTAGACCACCTAGCTCTCAGCCATGTTGCAAAAAAGGCAGCAACTCAGCCATAGAAATTTTGTCTTCTGCAATTTGTTGGGAATATTACACAAGAGAGATAAAGACTGCATGCCAAATAATGGTGTAAGTATTTCAGCCTGAAAGTGTACTCATTCGTTCATAGATTCTTTCATATTTTGTGTTCAGTCAGTTTCATTGTGAAAGATATCTTCAGGGATGTGGACACATTAACTACTAGCTACTTCTATCAAATATAGTAATGACAAATTATGACCAGTGCTGATCTTACACAGTGATAATTATGGGAATTACTGCTAGATTACTTTGTACATGCTTATAAATACTAGGAGAACAGCTTTGAAAGAAATGTACTGCTCTTCTGCCTATTCTGCTCAGCTGTTTTTTATCTAATAGTTCAGACAAAGCATTTATGCAACGTAGACCTCTACAATCCAGACGCTCCTATGTAGTGCGCAATTGACCACTGCATGTCGTGAGGCAGACCGCCCATATAAAAAAGAGGCCGAGAGTATTGTGTTTCCAATAGAGAAGCAGTAATAGAATATTGGGTCAATTAGGAGGTCTCGGTAACTTTGAATGTAGATTAGTCATTGGATACCGTCTGAGCAACAAATCTGTCAGCGAAACGTCATCCCTTCTAAAGATGTCAAAATAGACTGTTGGTAATGTGATTGTGAAGTGGAAATGCAAAGGAACAGTTGCAGCTAAAAAGAGACCAAGCAGCCCTTATACACTGGTGGACGGGGACTGCCAAGCATTGCATTGGGCGACTGAAAAAAAAAAATTCCATGTGAAATTGGCTAAAGGAATTGCTTGAGAGTTCCAAAGTGCTACCAGCAATCCAGCTGACACAGAGACTGTAAAGAGCTAAAAGGAATGTGGTACAATAAACCACAAATTTCTATAGTTGGTGCTAAGCAACACGAGATGATGTCAAGAATGATGCCACTCGATAGTGGATGACAGGAAAAGTGTGATTTGGAGCGATGAACTGGGCAATACCCTGTGGCAATCGAATGGAAGGGTTTGGATTTGGCAAATGATTGGATAACATTACCTGCAATCGTGTGTAATGTCAGCAGTGAAGTATGGTGGTTTTGGTGTTACTTTATAGGAGTGTCCTTCATGGCTGTGATGTGGTCTGTTTTTAATATTATTAAGAAAATGCTAAATGAGGAAGGATAAGAACACATTTTATAATATTGTGTGCTGCATATAGTAAAGAAACAATCCAGAGATGATGACTGTATCAGCATGACAATGCAGCCTGTAATAAGGCATCTGACCGAGCAAGGTGGCACATTGGTTAGCACACTGGACTTGCATTCGAGGGAATGATAGTTCAAACACGCCATCCTGATTTAGGTTTTTCGTGATTTCCCTAAATCGCTTCAGGCAAATGCTGCGATGGGGTCTTTGAATGGGCACTGCAAATTTCCTTCCCTAGCCTTTCCTAATCCGTGCTTGTTCTCCATCTCTAATGACCTCATTATTGTTGACGGGACATTAAACATTAATCTTCTCCAATAAAGCATCTGTGGAGCATTGGTTTGTGGATAATAACATTCCTGACATGGACTGGCCTCCCCAGAGCCCCGACCTGAACCCAGTGAACCATCTTTGGGATGAGTTAGAACGTCAACTTCGCTTCAGATCCTGGCATTGGGCATCACTACTTTTTCTGGCTTTGGCTGTTGAGGAAGAATGGGATGCCATTCCTCCACGTATATTCAGACACTTAATTGAAATGCTTCCCAGTAGAGTTCAAGCTGTTGTAAAGTTGAAGGGTGGGCACACCCCTTGTTAATGTCTACTACTAGATAGATGTCCAGATTCTTTTTATCAAATAGTGTGTATACTGGTAAAGTCAAGATCTGCTCAGTACATATCATTATAGTTAAATGAAATTTTACAATCAAGGGGCTAATTATTCTCGTAAATTATAAGGCTGGCTAATCAGATATTCTGTTACTTCTTTTTTCGATATTTGGGTGTTTCAAACTTCCTGCCTGATGTATACAGCAACCTTTTGTGTATACTTTTGCACCATAATATAAAACTGTATTCGGAACACGAAATACAGTTACATGATCTCTGTTTTTATTACTGGTATTTAAGTTCTGAATTGCAGCTTTCAACTTATTCACCAGAGGCTTTGAAGAGACTACATAAAAAGTTTGGTTATGAACTTCATGCAATATTCTTACTGCAGATTTCTGTAAAATGGTCTTTGACCTTAATTATAGTGCCCAAGAAGAGTATTCCTGTGGGCATTGTTGAGCGAAAGTATGCAACCTGTGCTAGCAGCCCTACCAGCAGGCAACAGAATGGGATATTTCTTAGTGGAAACAAATCAGAACTGAGCTTTGTGGTTAACTTATCCACCTGTGGTGCCACCTCATTTTATTATTATCTGTGTTGAAAAAAAGGCACTATTAGCACTGTTAAAAGTAAAACATTCACTGGGGCTTCATGAACATCAGGGAGCTGAAGTGAAGATTGGGAAAACAAGGTTGTGGAGTTTTATGGCTGCTCCATTGTGAAAGTTCATGGTAATTTCTCCTAAGGTGGACAGCCACTGCCCAAAAAATGGACAGTTGAAATGACAATTGGTTATGATGAGTCACAAAGCTGCTGGCGGGTACACAGAGGGCAGCTTGTTCATTGGAGAACAAAGATTGTCAGTCTAAATTTAAAGGTCACTGTGAAGATACAGATCACCCTTTCTCGAGAAACTCTAGCATTATTTAGAAAAACTATAGCAATGTTAAGAATTATGAGGGTGAAAGAATTATGAGGGTGAGGAAAAATGAATTGCAACAGAAATACTAACAAGGGAAATTAATGATGCTGAATGCTTAAACCCCTCAAAAATGCACTTAGAATACAAATCACTCATCCCAAAGACACTGGTATGAGCCATTTGCAAGCAAAATGAAGCTGTTGTGTGCTAGTGCCTGTAGGCCAGGCCTGGTTACACTGTGACAAACTTCAGACAGACTGGGTCTGCAGGCCACATGTGGACCTGGCTCAGCCTGTTGGCTTCACTCGTTCCTTCGTGGAAATACTTGCTACAGTGCAACATTTTGTTAAGTATTGTGGTATGGGATTTTTCAGGCGAGAAAACACTCTTTGGTCTGGGAGAATTGTCTTATCAGCACCGTTCACCCTCAGCTATTTGTTCATGGAATGATGGAAAGGAAAGTTCCTGTGCACCATAGCGGAGATGCTGAGTCGCAGATAAGCACAATAAAGAGTGTCGAGTGCCCGCCCCCCCCCCCCCCCCCCGCCCTCACACACACACACACACACACACACACACACACACACACACACACACACACACACACACACACACACACACACTCTCAGGCAATTGAAACCACACTGCAAGTGGCAGTACCAGTGTATGATGGGAGTGGTGACTGGGTGGGGGTAAGGAGGAGCCAGGTGAGGAGAGGGGAGGGATAGTATGTGGGATGCGGGGTGGGCAGACAGTGAAGGGCTGCATGTTAGACGAAGGGCAGGGGAGAGGGGGAAGTAGTGGCAAAGGAGTAAAGTAAAAAGACTGAGTGTGATGGTGGAATGATGGCAGTGTAGTGCTGGAATGGGAACAGGGAAGGGGGCTGGATGGGTGAGGACAGTGACTAATGAAGGTTGAGGCCAGGAGGGTTACGGGAACATAGAATGCATTGCAGGAAGAGTTCCCACCTGTGCTATTCAGAAAAGCTGGTGTAGATGGGAAGGTCTATATGGCACACTGTGAAGCACTCATGGAAATGAAGGATGTCATGTTAGGCAGCGTGTTCAGCAACTGGGTGCTGCACTTGTTTCGTGGCCATTCATGCGGACAGACAGCTTGTTGGTTGTCATGTCCACATCGAATACAGCTCAGTGGTTGCAGCTTAGCTTCTAGATCACATGACTGGCTTCACAGGTTAGCCCTGCTTTCGATGGGATAGGTGGTGATTGTGACTGGTCTGGAGTAGGTGGTGGTGGGAGAATGTATGGGACAGGTCTTGCATCTAGGTCTATTACAGGGGTATGAGCCATGAGGTAAGGGGTTGGGAGCAGGGGTTGTGTAAGGATGGACGAGTATATTGTGAAGGTTTGGTGGACAGAGAAATACCACTGTGAGAGGGTTGGAAAGGATAGTGGGCAGGACACTTATCATTTCTGGGCACGGCGAAAGGTAGTAGATACCCTGACAGAGAATGTAATTCACTTGCTCCTTGTTTACCTTTCGTCATGCCCGGAAATGAGATTTTCTGTCCACTATCCTCCCCACCCCGCCCACAGTGGTATTCGCTGTCCACCAAACCTACACCATCCTTACACAACCCCTTACCTCATGGCTCATACGCCTATAATGGACCAGTTAGAAGACATGTCTCGTATATCCTCCCATCACCACCTATTACAGGCCGGTCACAAACAGCACCCATCCCATCAAAGGGAGGGCTACTTGTGAAACGAGTCATGTCATCTACAAGGTAAGCTGCAACCACTGTGCTGCATTCTATGTGGGCATGACAACCAACAAGCTGTCGATCTGTACAAATGGCCACCGACAAACTGTGGCAAAGAAACAAGTGGCTCACCCTGTAGCTGAACACACTGCTAAACATGATATACTTCATTTCAATGATTGCTTCACAGCCTGTACCATACGGATCCTTCCCACCAACACCAGCGTTTCTGAATTGTGCAGTTGGGAACTCTCCCTGCACCTGCAATACATTCTATGTTCCCTAACCCTCTTGGCCTTGACCTTCATTAGTCACTGTCCTCACCTATCTAGCCTCTTCCCTGTTCCTATTCCAGCACTACACAGCCTTCATTCCACCACCACACTCAGTCTTTTTACTTCTCTCCTTTTCCACTACGTTATGTTGTGTTGTCTACATCTATTGTTGATGAAGGCCTTAATGGCCGAAAGCTTTATTTATTTATGACAATCATTTTGTTGTGCCTGTCTGTGACTCAGCATCTCCACCATATGGTGAGCAGCAACTTTCCTTTTCCTAATATTGTTACACTCCATCCTGGATTTTCTGTTGTTTGTTTGTGGTATGAAGCATGTTAACAGGTCTGATTACTATTTGCACTAAAAGAGGCACTCTAGTGATCTGTCATCGTAAGGTTTTAAAAAATTTATTTGAATTACGAAATAAAGGGATGAAAATTCTCAGCGTATATAATGCAACTGCATAGGTGACAGGTATTGCAGAGTTGTTATGAAACAATGTTACAATACCAAGTAGAAAGAGTTTAAAGAATTAGCTGACAATGAAAACAGTGTTTGACAAAAAAGATTCATTGTTCTGTACACCAAAAAGCACTTTGTGATAAATTTGCAGGCATGCAGCACTTGATGAAATTAGTGATATGAATAGTAAAGTTTTCATAATCACACTCATTGTTATACTGTCAGTTGTAGCCATTTTCAGTGGAGTGGAATATGGAGATTTTATATATTACTGAAAAGTACATTGGTCAAGTGAAAGGGCATGTCTCAAATTACTTTTAGATTTAAAATTCGATGTTATTGAATGTGTGAACTAGGAAAAGAGTGCAGGAATGAAAAGTAGAATTATTAGAATGGATTGGAAATGTCACATTTAAATTGGACTTGATTGCACACTGCCTATAGTAAGACATAGCAAGGTGAAAAATTTCTTACTGATTTGATGACAGCAAATTTAAAGAGAGAATTCCATTATAGAGCAGAGACATACTGGAAAATGCATTCCAGTTCATTTAACTTACTGTCATGAGGTGAAAATGTGATGTTTAAAGGCTTTATTGTGGCCTTGAAAGAATTAAAATAATAGTTTCGTGAAAATTTTGGGGTCGCTGCCATTCTGATGATGGCTGTTTTCAAGGTTTTTTTTTTTTTTCTGTTTTCAAGGTGTTTTTTTTTTTTTTTTGAGACTGTTTGCTGTTCCACTTGAAGGTGTCCCTGTGGATTGCAGATATAGCTGATTGACTTGCTAAGTAATTCCGATTTTAATGACAAATCCTTTTGCATTAAAACTGTCCACATTGCTTTTCTCAGGTACAGTTTCCAATTCTCCATAATGAGGTTGCAAATGTGGTACAATATTTTGAGCAACATATTTGTGTGAAAGACCTTTTATCAATTATGAAACCATATTAATCATACATGACAACCTGAGAGAAATTGCCTATGGCTGCCCATATCCCGACAGTTTGTACCAGATAAAAATTATGTTATGCTTTCAGTTCACTGAAAATAATACTGAAGATCTTTTTTGTTTGTGACCTATGTTGTGGAGGATGTGAAGTATAAAACCAAGTTGTGCAGTGCGACTGCATTGGCATTTAAATGGTCCTCCCCCCCCCCCCTCCCCCCCGCCCTCTGCTCGAGCCCCTCAGGTTCAGACAGCATGATATGATGGTGGGGAAAGTATGCAGCAAGGCTGAGTGCTACGACACTCATTTCGGGCATGACTCGTGAGCCAAATTCATAGCCATGCCAGCTCTAGACGGTGGCTTATTGTACCTGCAGTGGTGAGTATTTACTTAAGTTGTGTGGATAGTATACCTGCAGTAGGAGACCATATTTTGGAGTGCTCAGTTGCGGATTAAGAGTAAAATGAGTGTACGCCATTAACATGATGTGAATTAATCTCAAGAATGTTATCAGAATTGTAGACATAGAGTTGCAATGTGCTAATTATGGAAATGTAATTGGAATTGGAGTCACGGGCCTGGAGTTCATAGTAGGTTATTAGCATATACAACATACAGCTGAACATCAAATCCTTGATTTCAATGGCTGCTTCACAACCTGGGCCATGTGGGTCCTCACCTCCACTACCAACTTTTCTGATCTGTGCAGATTGGAGTTATCCTTACAACACATTCTCCTCTTCCAGAATCACCGTGGTGTCAACATAAGAGTATTTACGGTCACCACACCTTCCATCCAACAGTTTCCACACCCTTTTTCCTATCAACCCCTCCCAGTTCATGTCTCCTCACTCCCATTGTACACCATTCTCTGCCAATACACCCACTGGACTCTTCCTGCTGCTTCAGTTACACAGTTCATTTCTGGCTGGAGAGAGTGGTCATGGTGCATGATGCTCAGTATGTGACAGTATTACATTGTTTGATTTTGCCTAACAGCTTTCCTTCCATCCCACAACCCAGTGATGTTTATTTTGTTATTACTCACTGTCTGTTCATTATCTTCCTTCCTGTGTATTTTAATTGCTTTCCAAACTGAAATTGCTCTGATGTCCAAGCAACACTGAACCAACAGTCTCGTCTACACTCAACACACCACTGTGTGACAATGTGGGTGGTCAGGGCAGTATCTCTGCCAGCTGATGGTCATAATTATTCCTATTGATCACATTTCTTCCCTCGTCTTTCTCTGTTGTTGTGTGTTATTTTCCTCTTCTACCTGTGCCACACTAATTTGCGAATGTTGCCTTAACCAATTTCCCCCACCCCTTCTCTTTCTCCTCACTTATCCCACCCTGCACATATTCCCATACTTCATCTGTTCTGCCACTTTTACTACGTTTTTTATGAATTTGTGTCTTTTTATGTATCTGTATGTATTTTTACTTGTCGTTTTGTTATTCCGTCTTCCCTCACAACTGCTACACCTTCATTTGCCCATTTCCTAAATCATTTCCTGTTTCTCCAATGCCATCCCTGCCTCAGTGGATCCCTTTTCTATGTTTCTGCACCAGTTCAGAAGAGTATTCCTTCTCCTAGCTAAAATAATCATAAATCTTGTTCTTTAAATCTGCTTAAAGCATGAATCCCCAATGGCCTAGCTGGATTCCACCCTTCCTTTCACAATGACCTTCACCTTTCCAGTTTCTGCCAACCCTGTCCCTCGCAAACCTGGTTCTGCGAAAACACATCCATGACCCAGGAATCCCAGAACTTTTTCTGCTCCCTCTGTAAGATACTGCTGCTCTGTAATCCCTACTACATACATCCCATCTCTGAGTCCCGTGTTCTTCAGCACCTGGAAGAGCATTCTAGATACCACCTCCATAAGTTATTCAGCCTGCTGACATCCTACTGCTGCCTTGAGGCACCATTATCCAGTCCCTATCCTACCCATAGTGTTCCTCCTCATCAACCTCTCATAACACCTGCCTAACTGACGTTTTCAACTTGCTGCTTCCCCAAAACTTTCTACCAATACTCGACTAAATCCAGAGCTGAAACATTCCCAGAATACTGTTGTTAACATCTCCACCAAAATCTTCAGCCCCACAGAAGTTTGTCCTATCCAGAGGCCTGACATTTAGCCTCATACCCAAGGTTAACCATTTTGGACTTATAAAACATCTACTTCCCTTCTCCTAACCCCTGCAATAGAAACGCTTCTCTGCCACTAGTCCCTCCATCCAAAGCCAACCTAATTCCAACAATGAACCCCACCTCTTCTAGTTCATACCATCATCCAGCTGTGATCCTCTCCCCTCACCCCCACGTAACCACCCCCTGGTCACGTTCCAGCAATTTCTTACCTCCAACTTGGGCCTCGCTGTCCTTCCTCAAGACCCTTCCTAAGAACACTTAAGCTTCCAGAAGAAGAAAGGACAGCCATACACAGCCTCGGAACAGATACCGACCTGATCATTCTACCTGTAGACAAAGGTTCCACTACTGTCATTATGAATTCCCGTGATTACCTGGCAGAAGACCTTAGCCAGATGTCTGAGTCCACTGCCTATAAACTCCGTCATAGTGATCTCATTCCAGAAGTATAACATAAAATTTCCCTCCTCATACAACACAACCCCACATACATGCTTTCTACATGCTCCCCAAAATCTGCAAACCCAACACTCCTGGAATTGCTATTGTAGCTGGATATTGTGCTCGTTCTGAAAACATTTCGGCCCTCATTGCCCAATACTTCCAACCAGTTGCCCGAAATGTAGCCTCCCATGTCAAGTATAAGAACCACTTAATTCACAGACTCTCAGCCAACCCCATCCCTTCACCTCCTGTGTCCATACTCTTGCCACTTCCATATACACGAACATACACTGTGTCCATTGTGTTGCAACTGTTGAACACTACCTTTCCCCGCATCGTTGAGGCTACAAACCCAGTTCCTCATGCCTCGTACACCTTAACAACTTAATTGTAACAGAATACTACTACTCCTTTGAAGTTTAGGTATACAAACAAATCTGTGGCACAGCCATGGGCACCCAAATGGTACCCTTGTTGGCCAACCTTTTTATGGGTCATGTAGAGGAAACCTTCCTAGCCTTCCAAAATTCCAAACACCTTGTTTTCATGATCTGATCCTGTTTAACTCGGTGTGCAACATTCCTGGATGTTGACTTTTTCATCTGTGATGGTTCCATCCACACCTCTGCCCACATTAAATTCACCAACCGTCAACAGTATCTGCATTTCAACAGCTGCCATCCATTCAATACCAAAAGATCCCTCCCATACAGCCTGGCCATCCAGGTATGTTATATCTGCAGCGACAAGAACTCCCTTGCCCAGTATGCTGAGGGTCTCTCAAAGGCTTTCGTAGACAGACACTATCCCCCACACTTAATCCGCAAACGATTTCCCAAGTCATTCTCACACACTCCCAAATTTCCCACCACCCCCAAGAACCAGCTACGAAGGAGCACTCATCTCGTCACCCTAATACCACTGGGACTGGAACAGTTGGACCACATCCTTTGTCAGGGCATTGATTACCTATCATGATGCCCTAAACTGAGGGACATCCTACACAAAATCCTTCCCACCTCTCATGAAGTGGTGTTCAATCATACACAAGGAAGTATTCTGATAACCTGTGCTTGTTGAACCTGTCTGGTGTCTAGTACAGACCTATGAGTCCCCATTCTGTGAGGTGGTTTCTCTGGAAATAGTTTTCTGTGGTTGTCTGTAAATAACTCACATGAAACAAAAACTTTTAGAATCCATACTCGGGAAGGCCAGTACCAATTTTTATCTGTATCATGTAGGTAGATGCTTTTTGTCATTAAAAAATCACACATTGTTGTCAGAAATGACAAAAAATGAGGTACTGTATTCTCACAGTAAAGAATTATAAATCTATTTTTAATTGTACTTCAGATGTTTACCATGATTTTATATATGAATTGTTATACCTAACTGCAGCAAAACTTTCATCCAAAGTTGGTGTTTCTGAAATGTAGTTATCTCCTAGGTTTTTTCAGTGCGATGAAATGAATATTGTATAGGATGTAGAACATCCAAAATGCACATGAGGTGATGAACTGCAGCTATAGGGGAAGATTCTCATCTGCTCGACGTCTTTGATGTTTGTCTGTCTT